>NC_044281.2:43767160-43939660 GCF_004027225.2 Strigops habroptila
TCTGGTTTGGTTTTTTTTTGAAAAAAATCAATGATTTGACAAAGAAATAAATGTTGGAGAATAATATTTGCTTGATATCTTATTTGCTTGAATGAAAATGCTTTTGTCAGGGCAAAGACTTTAAAAATGCATTAAAATATTTCAATAAAAATAGAATGAATAGGTTTTAAAATTTTCCAAATTAACAAATTCCTAACTTTATTTGCATGGGAACTTCTTTTGAGTTCTTTGATTAATATTGTAAGTAAATATACATAAAGGCACAAGAAGTGTGTAGAAAATAAATGAGTAAAGCAGAACTGTAGAAAGGAAAAATGTGAATTATGGATAACAAAACCTGCAGACAGTGCAGCAATCAGTTTGTCAGGGTGGATTGCTCTTCACAGCACAGTTTTAGCTAGACCATCTGATGCTTAATAAGCTTTTCAGCCTTCTTCATCTTCCCAGGCTGATCCCAGGAGCCTGGAGCTACTTCGTGGGTAGAGTAGCTTTGGGTAAGATTGGTCCTAGCTACACAGCTATTATTTCTACTGCTTTTGGTAATACAGGTAAATGCCACTGATGCAAATGCTGCACAACCTGTATCAAAACCATCTGATATATGGAAACGTGAGTGATGATTTTATGCATCAGCAGAATAGAAAAATAAACTTTCCCATCACTTGACTATGGGAAGAGGAGCCAGATTGGCTTTTGGATTCACATAGCTATATTGCCTCTGAGGCCTTCTGGATATGAAAAGAAGTAGCAGTGTTTTATTGGAGAGGGGAATGAGTCTGTGCACAGAGGTGTCATTTTTATATAATTTCTTGAAAGGCAGAAGAGTTCCTCAGCCACATCCTTCACCAGTGAAAAATCACTATACCTCTGGTAAATGGCATGTACTGGTGGGGAGTACAGCCTCTGAGGATCCCTGCCATTCCATCCTGCCTGCTCCATCATGTGAAAAACATAAGACACAACCAGAGTTCTTGAAATTGCAGTTGATTTATGTTCTACGTATTTTTAAATTAGCCATATGGGAACAGTGTTCTGCTGAGAAAAGATGTGATTCAGAGCCAGGACTGCAGGTGTATGAGAGAGGAGTTCTTATAACAGAGCCAAGCTTATTGCCTGCCCCACATTGCAGTTCCTGTGCAGAAAGTGATGCAAGCAACCCAGTGGGGTGAAGGCCTGAAGGCAGCACTAGATCTTACTGTGACCAGTGGTGATGGTCTTTTCCTTCACGTGTCAGGGTGATCCTCAGGCACTGCTTTCCCAGTGCAGTACCATTCTGCTGCTGGAGCTGCTCACCAAGCACCTTGTGTCATGGCAACACTGTCCATCATGGTAGCACCTTGCATGGTGGTGGCACCTTCCGTCATGTTAGCACCTTGTATGGTGGTGGCACAGCCTCACCAAGCAATGTGGGCAAAGGCAAGGCCATTAACACAATGCTTACCAGCAGGAAGCAAGGTAAGGTTGAGAAAGCAACAGAAGTTGCTCTGAGTTAAGCTTCTCACACATGGGTTTTACTTTAAAAAGAATTTATTCAACCTGAAAATTATTTCTCTACATATACTGCCTATGCTGGCCTTGAGGCAATAAGCTAGGAGGTAAGGATAAGAGACAAAATAAAGTGTGCGTGTAAAAAAATACAGAAAACAATGAATAACATAGAAGATGTCAATTTGATTTTCAGAGATTGCTGCAATGTCTCTGTCCCGAGACATTTGGGGAAGGGGAAGACAAAGTGAGAAACACGCTTTTGGGTATTTTTGCTGTCACCTTGTTAAAGGAATTGATTTATGATATTCATTTGAACTAGATAGGGCTAGTTTTATTTCACATGTTTGATAAAGTGTGATATTTTAGATATCGGGAAGGGATAAAACACATTTCAGCTTTTTTTCTTTTTTCATGTGCTAAAATCAGAAAGTATTAGGTGAACTGGGGTGCAAAGTAATTAAAATAAATAGGCAGAAAAAGGAGTTTTCTTTAGAGTAAAATCTAGTAACCTGAGGACTATCATGCCTTCTGATGTTATGAAGATAAAATCTTCAGCCGTCACTTACCTGACTAACTGGTATATCATCACATACATTGGTAAAGTAGCTGAAAATGGATATGCTCCCTGCTTCAGAGTATATATACCTGTATGCCTATATATCTATGTGTGTATATCTATATATCACTGGATGTCCAGTATCTTCCACAAACATGCTGCTGCTTTATTATCCACCCCATGGGCTTAACACAATTTGCTAAAGCATGTCAGTGTAAGCTATCAGGAAGAACCATATATTCTTTACTGATATATATTCTTTATATATATACAAAATATGTATACTTAGATATGTATATTCTTCATTGTAAGGATGGTGAGGCCCTGGCATGGGTTGCCCAGAGAAGCTGTGGCTGCCCCATCCCTAGCAGTGTTCAAGGCCAGGTTGGATGGGGCTTGGAGCAACCAGGTCTGGTGGAAGGTGTCCCTGCCCATGGCAGCGGGCCTGGAACTGCATGATCTTTTAAGGCCCTTTCCAACCCAAACCATTCTATGATTCTATGATTCTATGATTCTATGATCTTATATAGCTTACAACACAGGGCAAAGCATTGAAAACCACCGAGAAAATGGGCTGGCTCATTGTTTGTGTATCATGCGAAAGCTGCAGTTTATTACATTGGAAATAACCATTTGAAATCAACTGATCAGTTGGGATTGCATACTTGCTTTAATTCATTCCTGCAATGGGTGTGAGATCCCTGGCACCTCCATGTGACCCACCTGCAGGGTGTCCTGCCCAGCAGCAGTGACCTGGGGCTGCAAGGAACATGCAGCTGAGGGCTCTCCCATCCCTCTCAGGAAGGCTCTGGCCTCACTGCGATGGTGCACCCACAAATAAGATGCTCCAGTGGTGTTTTCTGGGTGGAATTGCCTCTGTATTATGGATTTCAATCGTCTGATGCTTCAGCGCAATGGATCATGCCTTTGCAGATAAAAGCAGATAAGAAGTGCCATCTTTCCAGCACAGCCAGCTCAAGGGAAGGAGGTATGTGTTTTAAACTGCTGTATTAAGCAGCACAAATGGGCACATTTCAGAGGCCATGTGCTTTTTCCAGTCAGAGGCAGAAAACATAAAACATCCATAACAGAAATTTATTTTACCTCTCTAGTTTCCTGTAGCGTTATGGGATTTTTTATAGATTTTTTTTAGCTGCTTTGAAGGGCAAGCTTTGGTAATGCTTTCTGGTGCACATGTCAACGGTGTCATATCTACCATCACAGCCTCAAGAATTTTCAGCGAGAAATATCACACTGACATGTTATCCATGTCTTACCACTTTTGAACAGTACAACAAAATAACTACAAGAAAACAAGACAAAAAGCCCCACATAAGGTTAAAACCACTGACAGAGTTTGCCTGTGCAGCCAGGTCATATTTTGGGTGTACATTAGGAAAAGCCAAACATGGAAACCCTGGTCATCATGTTCATGTTTTTCTCATGAGGACAGGAGCAGAAATGTCCTGAATTTCTGGCTCCTAGGAGGTGCACAGGGGCACAGTCAGGCTGCCCTGCAAGGCTGTAATCACACCTTGATCACGCCAAACAATCCGCATCAGGACAGGACAAGGAAAATGCGTGTCTGCTTGGGTCGCTTCAGCACTGTACAGGCAGGGGTGTGAAATAGTGATATAAATCCCAGTGATTTTGCAGGTTCTAATGTGAAATTCTGGCATTGAACCGGAATGGGTCATGAGTTGATCCCAAGCACGAATCTAGACTTGCAGTTTTGTAAACATAAATGCAGAGCATTGCAAATGTCAAAGTTCCATGCGGATTTACTGTTTTGGATGTGGGCAGCTCAGACTTAATGCTGGAAAGGCTATAAATGTGATTTTCTCTACCCCTTCCTTCCCTGCAAGCCTGACATGCTGTCAGACCTCCTGGGAGGTTGTCTGGCTCTCACGCATGGCTCTGGCCAAGCCTGTCCCTGGCAGTATGAGGTGCACCCATGGCCACCAACCCATCACTGTCCTACCAAGCTGGCATGCTGATGATAGTGTCTCCTTTCAATATCCAGGTGGAAAATAACTCCAGTGTCAGTGAGGATTTGCTGACAGGCTGGGCAATATGCAGCAGCAGTGGACGGTTACTCTCAGCCGTAGATGGTTCCTACTGCATTCAGCCAGGGCGTTGTATGGACGCAGTCCACACTCATTATTATTAAGAATTATTCCTAGATGACACCACAGTCAAGGAATTCTGTGTGTTTACTGAAAAAAATTATTGGCTGATGAGTATAGTATAAAAGAAGGGCAGAAGGGTGATGGCATATTAATACTTTATAAGATTAGAAAAAGCCATAATGATTATCTAGTCTGAACTCCTGTGTAAAACATGCCTGGGGACTTTTCTATTTGAACTAAAGCTTTAGGTTTAGAATGAAAAAAATACCCCTTCAAATCAGAAGATTTCTCAACAGTTGTTTCAGTGGTTAATAACCTACACTGCTAAAAATGTGCTTTTAATTCAAACCTGAATTTAATCTTGTAGGCACTGTGTGGTGTGTACTTTCATCTGCCTGACCAGGGAGCCTTCTATTACCACATTTAAATTCCAGAAGTAATTAGAGGCTGCAAGTGGTTCCTCTCTTAACCTTCTTTTTGTTAAGGAAAACAAATTGAGTTCCCAGCATCTTTCATTATCAGACAAGCTCCTTCACCGTCCCTGTGGCTCTCCTCTGAAACTACACCAATTTAATGATTTCCATCACGGCTGTGGACGTTGCTTTCCACCTACTGTAGCCAGAGGCTCCTGGCTACGGAAAAATCAGTTCAGAGTAATTCCCATTGAAAACAAAGAAGCAGAACGTTTCTCATTGTGAGATGTTTTTTATGTCACCCTGGCAAATTTTGTTATATGACTGTATGGAAACAGTAGCCTCAGCAAACACATGGTTAGCATGTGTGCCTGTGAGTGTCCCAGTCAGAGACCCTTTGACCACACAGTGAGAGATGCAGGCGGCTGCAGTCGATCAGGGGCTCCCTGGATTGAACCCCTGAGCTGTGGCAGGGGACGGATCCTGTTCTTTGGTGGGTATTACCTTGTGGGAATAATTTGGAGTTGTCCACCAAATGTCCTGGGAAATTTCCCATTTGATTGACTCTGAATCCTCTATTGTGGCAAAAAAGAAACTCCACACAGTGAAATGTAAAAGCTGAAAGCCAGCGCAGCATGTAGGAGCGAGGAATAATCTGACGTGCAACTGCCTTGGAGCTGCAGTAGCCAGCATGAAAAGTCACAATGGGTGTACATCAAGGAGAAGTAGGAGCGGGTTGCAGAATCTGTATGGATTAAATTGATGACTGCAGCTTTGTCCAAAGACCAGAATGCTGCTGTTCTTGGTGCAGCACTGGTCTGGTGTCCCTTGGCATGGCAGTGGACCCTCAAATGATTGCCTGTGCAGAGTGCCAGGGGAATGGCGGTGTCCCAGGGATGTTGGTGGTCTGGGGAAACAAGCCAGGGAAGAAAGGCTTGGAGCTCTCATAAAGGCACTCAGTTTGGTTAAAAATAAGGCCAAGAAGAAAAACCACTCATCATCTGGGTAGGGCCATCAGAAGGTTGGTTAGTCACCACAGCATGTGTCCAGACTTGCTGGCATGCATGGCTTGGCACAGCTTGCCTGGGGACAGCTGTTCCACCTCCACTGGCTAAAACCATCCCTGCCACCCATGCCACCACAGAGTCAGCCCCTGCAGTGTGCACAGCCCTGTGCAGCTCTCCAGTCCTGGGGTTGTTATTGCCAGGAAAAGATGAGGCTTTGCCTTGAGTCGCCCACCGCGCTTGTACAAGTCACACTTTCCAGGTCATGTGCATTTGCACCAGGGAGAGATTGATTTCTAAATTAGTCAAGGGGAAATACTCCTCTCTGGTGTGATATGCTGCGTTGTGCATGGAGGAAACGCACCATCAGCCAGCACCAGGCTTGTGCATTGTTGTCATAGAGACCCCATAATTGCAGGTCTCTTGAGGAGCCATAGGGAAATAGGTATATAATGCACACTGTGGATTGCAAAGGCGCATTGAGTTCCTTTGGTTCATGCAGGAGGAAAGCTGAAAGCAGGGAATTCTCTTGTAATTTAAAATTCAGATGGTGCTATTAAGACCAAAAGTGATTAAAAGTAAGAAAAGAGAGGCATTAAAATGAAAACAAAGTCTATAAAATTTGCTTTGATATGATGATACAAGCTGAATTTTGATTGCAGTTCTTGTATCCCAGCGGTAATTGCCGCTGACACAGAGAAACATTGGGGATTTTGGAGCCTTTGGTGCAGCTCTATAGCATGCTGGGACTATGTGGATTTAGGTCAAATAGAGATTGGGCCTTTATGTTTATGTAGGTAAATTAATTGGAATGTTTGAAAGGGTAAATTTTACAGCCTGCAGACCTGCTCACGGATGTTTCCACATGGGTTTTCTCCTGGCATTTGGGGTGTCACAGGGCTGCTTGGGCAGCTGTGAGAGGGATGCAGCAACCCGCATTCCTTCAGCAGAAGCAGAGCTGGTCTAACCCAGATGTATTCAGGCGTAGACACCTCGGATTTTAGGTGCTGGTTATTAGAGACCCTGTTCCTCTATCCTGCTGCTAAACAACACTGAGGTTTTTGGGAATAGCACATGCTAGATTTTACAAGAAAAGCCTCTTCCTCAAATAAAGGCATATATTTTACAGCATCTGCTGGCCAAGGGGAACATAAGTGGAAAATAATTAAATATGGGATAGTGTATTTTCATCTGTCATCAGTCCTAAAATCTCCATCCAAAGAGAAGAGCTTTAGCGAGTTAAGCAATTTAAAGCAATAGGTTGCAGAGAAAAAAACCCAAACAATTTCTGCCCTTGTGTGCTGAACTAGAGCTGGTGGCAGACCCCACCTGGGAATCATTGCATGTTTTGTGAGTATTTGTCTATCATTATAATTTGGTTATCCCAAGTACTCAGCAGAAAAGAGGATGTTCTCCAGGGACTCAACATCCTAAATGCAAAACAGAAAGAAAAGGTGGAGCCTGGAGCTAAGTCACGGCTGGGAAAGAGCTGGGCACACTAGGCAAAGGGGAAAAGGGAGAAAGGGGGAAGGTGGCTGAAAAGCTGATGTAGAAAGTCTTCTTTGTCAAAAGAGCAAATGGAGATGGCATGGGCGCATGTCAGCCAGCACTGTCACTGCACTGGGATTTTCCTGGTGGCTGAAGGAGGTTTTGGAAAGCATGCATGATTTTGCAGGACCCACGTAACACATCATTAGCAGTAAAATAAGCATGCCTGCCTCCGTTTAAACAGAGCAGAAACACCTTGGAAAATGAATATGACTTTAGTGGGAAGCAAAGGAGTAAAAGGAGAGGAGACCTCAGACCTCGTGTCTCTCCATGGCAGACTAGGTATTTTTTTATCCTCCTGTGTTATGGCTCTATGGTTTCTGCTCCTCACTAGGAGTCCCTCAGTTACTGCAGGGCTCTGGGGAGGACCCCAAAACCAGAGCCACAATGAAGCTCTGTCACCAAGTCAGTCACCAAGGAGCAGTCACAAGGTTCCATTAGGGCAAAAGTGAGTAAAGTCAGTACTGTGGTGCTGGATCTAAAAATAGAGAGAAAAATGAAAACATAAGATACACCCAGAACTGCAAAGAAATGAGGAGAAAATTCGTCATTAAAGAAGAGAAAGAAGAAAAAGTGTGAAGAAAAAGGTTTCCTATTTTCAGTAATACAAAAAATACATTTATTCACATTCCAGTGTAAATGATACAGGTATTTATCAAGTGATTTACTGAAGTATCTGCCACCAAATAAAGTACCTGCAGTAAGGAGGTTTGATTGCTTGAGCTTGAAGTGAATGCAACACTTCAAAATCTGTGATAGATAAGGTGTTAGTGAGCTGCTTAAAAGTCCTCATAAACTGAAACACGTAACATTATTTATATAGTACATATTGGTACAGCGTGTTATGGCAGAGCTTATAATAATTTATTAGCAGAGAAAAAAGCTATCTCTATTAATAATTAATTCATTATAAATAATGTATCAAGAAATGCTCCTTTGATTTAAAGCCCATGCTGTTAATGTATGCTAAATTCTGGTATATTTGGCGGTGATAAATCCAGGGAAATCTCATACATTTGCATCCTGTATGCACACATATGCTTGCGAACTGCAGAGGACAGGTGAAAATCTCACTGAAAATGATGTTTTTATAGGCTTGCAAAGGGAAATGTGGGTTACAAAGTGAAAAGATGCAGTGCCAACGAGACCTGCAAAAAAAAGGTTTCCTGGTTTATGCCACCAAGAAGAGAAGCATTTTGCAACAGAAAATGTTCACTGGAATCACTCCCTTAAAAATTACCCTACTTCTGTGTTTACAGACATAGAAAGACTTTTTCATAGCTGAAATTCAAGCACCTCTCACTTTTCCCTTTTACTAGCATATATGTTCCACATTTATGTTATCAGGATAAAGCTGAAATGACTGAGAGAATATGAGAAAGTGCGTTACACTTTTCCAGACACTTCCTGAAAGCAGCTTTCTCATAAAAACTGATACTTTAAACATTGCAGATCTCTGGATATGTCAGTAAATATTGACAGAAATTTGTCAGCAGAGATTATGAGTCAGCTCTGGCCTCGAATTTACAAACTTTTCATTCATTTATTAAAAAAAATAATCCCTGTTAGTCTATAAAGCACAGGCTCGGTACAAGCTGCAAGAGCAGATGGAGTAATTTAATGCCTTTAAACTGTTGGACTGGTGACAGGTAGGATGCAGCGTCAGAGCAGAAACCTCCATCTGCTGTACTCATACCTTCGCAGCAAGGCAATGCTGAAGCAGAGGTGATAGCGCAGGCGTGAAATTAGGGACTGCGGAACGTTTCTGGGTACTGGGTGTATTAAAGGAGAAAAGGCTGTGAGTCGTGGTTCACAGGAATCAAGAGAAAACTACGTCAAGTAGCAGCACTAGGTCACAATTCATAATAAAAGGGCTATTTTGTGACTGAGCTCTCTTCTGTGTCCTGGTGCTAGGATAAAATAAACTTGGGTGTTGAAAGGAAACAGAGGTGTCTTTTCTGTTTTTAACTCATGTTGCCAAAAGACTGGTTGGGATCTCATACATCCCTGTTGGTGGCTGCAATCCATTAGCCCAAGAAATTGTTGTGCTGGATTGTTATGAGACATCATATTCGCCCAGTGTTTGTAAGAGATTGTCAGTACCTAAAACTGCCTTTTAAACCATTTGACTAAACTCCCTTCTTTTCCCAATGTTCAGTCTTCTGTGATATAATAATATAACTTTCCTTCCCAGTCTCCCAGGGCTGACAAGACTTTAATTTCTAATTTAAAAAATGAATCAACATTTATTCTTAGAAAATGTTCTTGGCTGTAAGTCTGTAAGACTTCTTTGTGCAAAATGAGAAAGGAAAAGGGGTAGAAGTGACTGTTTTCATTTCCAAGACATTTTCCGATAAAACATGCGAACATTTCTTCCTACATTGCTTCAGCTGATGAATTAATCATCTCTGCACTCCCATAATTTGCAAATGCCGGTTTGAAATGGGGGGTCTACCCATAAAACTTTCTCCAGCAAACAGTCTCTGCTATGTGTGCCACCAATGCCACCATTCCTGCCCCCCGGTCTCAGCTCCAGAGGTGGGGAGCACAGAGAAGTATTGCAATAATGTGCCTTTCCTCCTTGGGGCTGCTGACCCCCCAGACTCTCAGCCGGGTCCTCAGACCCACACTAATCCCATACTGAAATCTTGTGCATTGCATGGTAGGAGAACCCTTTGAAAGTTTGTTATTGCATATATATACACTGTATATATTCCTACTGTACTGTCTTTGTGTGGCAAGGTTTTGGTAGTGGGAAAGGAATGGGGGTGGTTTCTGTGAGAAGCTGCTAGAAGCTTCCCCCATGTCCAATGGAGCCAATGCCATCTGGCAGACATCTTCGAAGACAGACCTGCCACTGGCCAGCGTGGAGCCCATCAGCGATGGTGGTAGCATCTCTGGAATAACATAGTTAAGAAGGAGGAAAATAAACTGCACAATGGCAGCTGGAACAAGGATTGAGAATATGTGAGAGAAACAGCTCTGCAGACACCAAGGTCAGTGGAGAAGGAAGGGAGGAGGTGCTCCAGGCGCCGGAGCAGAGATTCCCATGCAGCCCATGGTGCAGCCCATGCTGAGGCAGGCTGTGCCTCTGCAGCCCATGGAGGTCCATGGTGAAGCAGATCTCCACCTGCAGCCCATGGGGCACCCTACACCAGAGCAGGGAAATGCCCAAAAGAGGTTATGATCCCATGAGAAGCCCGCTCTGGAGCAGGATCCTGGCAGGACCTATGGCCCCATGGGGAGAGGAACCCACGCTGGATCAGTTTGCTGGCAGGACTTGTGACCCCCCTTGGGACCCACACTGGAGCAGTCTGTTCCTGAAGGACTGTACCCCATGGAAGGGACCCATGCTGGAGCAGTCTGTTCCTGAAGGACTGCACCCTGTGGAAGGGACCCACACTGGAGCAATTTGTGAAGAACTGCAGCCTGTGGGAAGGTCTTCTCCCATATTGGAGAAGTTCGTGAAGGACTGTCTCTTACGGGCGGGACTCCACACTACAACAGGGAAGAATGTGAAGAGTCTTCCCTTGTGGAGAAAGGAGCAGCAGAGACAGTGGTGATGAACTGACCACAACTCTCATTTCCTGTCCCCCTGCACTGCTGGCAGGGAGGAGGTTGGGAATTCAGGAATGAAGCCCGAGAAGAAGGGAGGAGTGGAGGGAAAGTTGGTATTAAGATTTGGTTTTATTTCTTACTGTCCTACTCTGATTTGATTGGTAATAAATTAAACTAATTTCCCCAAGTCAAGCCTGTTTTGCCCATGAAGGTAATTGGTGCGTGATCTGTCCTTATCTTGACCCAGGAGCCTTTTGTTATGTTTTCTCTCCTATGTTCAGCTGAGGAGGGAAGTGATAGAGTGGCTTTGGTGGGCACTCGGGGTCCAGCTAGGGTCAACTGACCAAACCTATTGGTATTGTTTTCTTATTAGGAAGAAAAGATACATGAGAGGGATGATTATTATTTAACTTCCACCTCCTTTATTAATTTATAATGGGTAATTTGGGATGCAAAAGCACTTACTGCCGAAACCCAGAAATAGACAGTTCCCTTGTAGGCGCTAAATCACTGCTCCTGCGATAATCAAGGTAGTGGGAGCATTTATCAAGCTTTTACTAAATTTATGGCCCATCCCTGAGGTCTCTCCTCCTACCTGGTTGTGTGTCTCTGGGTGATGGGGAAATTTGGCCTCATGGTAGAGGTAAGAGCAGCCCCACAGGGGAGTGGGGGGTCTGGTTCAGCCCCTCATTGCTGTCTCGGGGTGGTTGGGCTATGGGTACTGCTTCATCTGCCCTCCTCGACTTATTTTAACCTCCTTTGCACCTGTGTGTGATGCCCTGTGTCAGTGAGCTCCAGGGATGGATGCTGCAGTTGAGGGGACAAAGATGCAGGGGATAGCCCTCTGCTGCGGGCAGGGGCTGGCACCCCAAGCCAGGATCCAGGAGGAGTTCTGCAGGTGTAAGGTGCAGGGAGTGGGGTTGCTCTGTCATCAGACAGGAGGAACACCAGCGGCTCTTCCGGCTGCGTGCCAAGCTACTTTGGGTTGAAGTTATTGTTTAACTTTTTTGGACGTGATATTCAACACTAATAGAAAACTCTCCCTCACCAATGTTTTCCCCAAAGAAAAAGACATTTCTATGCTCTAGCAGGATTTCTGCAGAAATTGCCTACTGTCTCTCCATCAAAGACTCGGAAGTTTCCTCTCGCTCCTATGCACAGTGCTTGCACTCAGCATGGGGAAGCCCTGACCAGACCTCACAGCACTTGGCTATTCCTCCCCATCCCAAAATTTTGGAGCCAGCAGTTCTAAAACACAAGCAGCTCCATTTGAAGTCTTCCCCATGTATTAAAATAGCTCCAAGAAGTAAATAAGGGAAATCTGATTTGAATCAGGACCTGAGAGTGTAATTTCCATTGGAAATCAGCTCTTGGGGGCGGCTAGCTGGCAAAGCTGTGTCCCTGGAGACATGCCGGGAAGTTTGTTCTTGCAATGTTCTTCCTATTGATTTAAGGAGAAACAAGAGTTGGTTAATTATCTGTGGCTGTGCTTAGCTTTGTTTTGTCTCTACTAATGACTGGGGCTGTTGTGACTGTACATTTTAATGTCTTTCAGATGCAAGAGGTCTTATTATAAGCCCATGCCCCAAACAGAGACCACCAGCAGAAAACAATCTTGTTGCTGCTTTGAGGTTGCAAATAGCAAATAAAATGATGCTCCTTCCCCTACTCGAAGCCTTCAACATGTGTATTTTTGCAAAGAACTGTAGGGTTTTTATATCAAACGAGCTTTTTTCCTTATTTAGCTACAGACCACTGAAGAACTGAACTTGTCTCTGTGCAGGTACCTCTATAAATAATTAGACATATAATATTTCCACAGCTGTGCACTGCCAGATGGCTCTGCTTTTTTAAGCTTAAAGTAACTTCCTTCCTTTGCAGGGGGAAAAGCCAATTCTGTCAAGTCCTATAAACTCATCCTTTCAGGAGCAGACACGTCCTGGAGACCTGGCTTTGAACCTGGAGAAGAAGAAACTTCTCAGGGCTAGAGCAGCCACCAAGTGATCCCAGAGAGAAGCCGTACAAGTGCGTGGAAATGTCCCTGATCCAGCCGTGCTTAACCCAGCCGTTTGCAGGAGATGGTGATGATGGCTGGCTGCAGAAACCAGAACTACTCTGCAGATCAGGACCTGGTTCTTCATTAGGGCCGTAACAGAAACATGGCATTTATAACATCAGTGTGGTAATAGTTGCAATATTCCTGGCAGCATACAGCTTTTGTGTTGAGCAGGTAAACGCTTTAAGGGAAAGTTTCCTACGTGCAATGGCCAGGCCCTTTTGTGCTTCCAATTGATGGCTGCTAAGTAAATAAATAATCTACATTTCCAAACTGATCTGCTCTCTGTTCTCAGCTGCTCTCAGCATATTTAACCTTTCAGAGATGGAGCAGCTCCTGCAGTGCTGGTGCACAAATAACATCTCTCAGAGTCTGTCTGGGACTCTGCAGGCTCTCTGGGTAAGACAAGTCCGGCTTTGGAAGGCAGCCTGGCCCCTGTGCATCACCCAGGCCTAGGTAGGGTGTAACTGTGGTGGCAGAGCTGTCCCCATGACAGAGCCTTCAGCTTCTGGGAAAAGCAACAGGCTCTCAGCACTACAACACAACATATTAAAGCTCTATCTAAATAACCCTCCAAATCCTGCTTTGGTCCTGTATTGCAGCGATATTCAACCAGCAGTTCTGGGGATGGCAGGTGCCCACCTGGACCACAGCTGGACCTTTGTGCCATGCCAGCCCTGGACATGCCAGGCACAATGCTCAGCCTCTCACCTAACAAATTGCCCTCCAGCTCCTCCTGCTGCAAAAGCCTGGCAAGTAAATGTAATTTTTTTTAATCACAATTACCTCTGCCATGGACAGGAATGTATAGGCAGAGTAAAATTACTGTCGTTTTGGCTTTTTCAGCTCCAGCTCATACTCTGTAATAACTGTTAGCTCCCCAGCACAAGTGCCTGTTCCCTTTTTAACAGCTTTGGATGCCCCTTTTCCTATATTACATCCCTGGAGCTTTGCAAGAGAGTTCAAAACGCAGGCTGGATTTTACATGCCGTTTCACATTCCCGAGCCGTGTCTGGGAAACTCAGTGTGAGCAGATGATCAAGAGCATGTTGTCAAAGCAGATGAAGGGGAAAGCACAGTGCGGTGCAGGTCTTCACCATGTGCTATAATTGCTGGGCTCTTCCCATGCAGATTTTCACGTTGCATGCTGTCTGAGCCTTGGTGTCCCCTGGGGACATGCAGTGGGGACTCCTCCGTGAGGGCTGGGGCACCCCAGAACTGCTTCCAGGGTGCTTGGTTGCCTCTCCTGGTGTCCTACCCAGAAAATGGGGTGCGCAGCACCCAGGTCTGGGGTCCTGGTGTCAGCCCATGCCCTTATAGCGAAGAAACCTTCATCCAGTGCGCACCATTGCACAGGGAATCAGGACAACACCCAATGCCTTGCTTTGTTGGTTGCTGCCATGGCTATAAAACAGTGCTTCACCCTTGGGCTGGGGTGGGAAGAATGTATTTCTCAGTCTATTGTTCATCACACAGTTACTGGGGGCTGCCTGACTTAATTGCTCCCACTCTGGGTCAGGCTTTGGGAGCAGTGCTTTCCCGCCTGTTGCTGCAAAGCAAACCATTTCCCTCACTGCCCCTGAATGCAGCTTGAAATTCAGCTAGCAAAAGGTGTTTTCAGCCAGACTGGACTCATGAGCTGCCTTGCTGCGGGCAGCCCTGCCTACCGATGCCCTCTGCCTGCCCCACAACCTCCGTTCCCGAGATGTGCCCATTGAGCCACACTACACCGCTTTCCAGCACGCTGGTTTCAATTACCTGATCTGGAAAGCTGTGACCGTTGCTTCATTTTTAGGGCATTCCTTTTCAAAACCAATCCATTCCTGCCTCATAATTGGCTGTAATCCCTGGGTAACCTACTTCCTGATGCCAAAATGAAGCTGCCACACACAGCTGCAGGCACAGGAGCCTTTTTTTATTTTGTTGGTTGGCTTTGGTGCTATTCAGCAGCAAGGGTCTCTTTGCTGAACGTGTGGACGATTTGCCAGAGCATTCCTCCTGAGTTTCAGCCTCAATTTATCATTCATCCCATTCTGAAGATGCTCGGCTCAGGGGAAAAAAAGGGACGAGAGGTCTTGTTTTGTAGCTGTGCAAGAACAAATTGGGTTTGTGCCTTGTGATGGTGCCGTCTTGTTTGCAGGTCAAAAGATGGGAGCCTTTATCTGCTGGCCCAAGCCTGACCCAGTTGGCATGGCAATGTGCAATGTGCATACACGTGATAAATAATTTGTTTTTTTCTCTTTAGAAGATCTCCCAAGGCACACCTTTGAAAACCTCTTTGCAATTGCATAAGGACACTATGGAATAATATGAAAAACAGTAGTTTTAAAATAAACCCAGACAATTTGTATCATCTCCTTTATCCTCACTTCTGTACCTCTCCCTTGTTTTGCACCAAATTCATGCTGGGGAAACAATGAAAATCTAGCAGAGAATACTTTTTAATTATCCTCTGAGACCCATGGCCGTTGCGCCAGCTGGTCCCTGAGCCTGTGGGCTGGGGTGGACTTTGAAAGAGGGTTCAAAAAATCCCCGCTAAGGTTGCTGGGTGTGCATCTGCCTGCAGTGCTGCTGCTTTACCCTGCCAGTACCCAACAGTGCTGCAGGTTTTCCCTGCTTCAGTCCAGTAGGAACCCAGGATTCAGCTTCATCCCTCTTGGCTGGAGACCACACTCTAGGTTGCCAGAGCAATTGGTGGTAAAGGGGTGCAGAGGACAGAGGTTGGTTGGGTGATGGGGGTGGAGACCCTCCAAATGCTTGGACAAGCCTCCTTTCGGTGGACTACCTCATTTGAGGTCCTGGCATCTGTCTGCCTATGACTAATGAGGTCTTCAGACTCACTAAATTTTGCTTTGAGGTCCTTTGTGCTACCAGGAGGTTTAATCTTTGACAGGCACCATGGTGCAGCAGCAGTGGTGATTCTGGTAGAGACAGCCCTGACCACCCAGCCATGCTGCAGATGGCACCGGTGACCCAAACACATGGTACTGCTGGCATTTCTGATTTTAGCTCTGCTGCCAGATATGATTTTCAGGCAGGAGTCTGCCTGATATCTCCCAAGGCCATGGCCAGTTTGATGACGTCTGGAGATCTGCTCTGTGGTGTGACAGACCAGCCAGCAAACACCAAAGCCCCAGCGAATCTCCCAGCACTCACCCAACCCTGCCATCCTCCTGGGAGAGGAACAGAGATTATGTTTAAAACACAGGGGCCAAAGCCCTTCTTTAATAGTGCACTGTATTTGTTATCCAAGGACATATTAGAGTGAAAAGGATGCTTTAATACAGGAGAGGCTTTTTAAATACAGAAGCCCAAACATGAAAGCACATTTAGTGGTGTTGGAGAACTGGGATGCAGAAACAAAGGGGCTAGGAGGAGGGCAAGGCACTATCCATTAATTGTTTTTAGTCTTTTAAAAGCTACTTGGGGATTTCAAATGAAGCCAAAGCCATGTGGATTTTACACAGTGGCCTGGCACCCCTGGGCTCACAGCCATTCCCAGCAGGTAGCAACAGCCTGGGAAGCTAAAGAGGCCATGCAGGCTCGAATGAGCGTCTTCTGGCTTGTGTCAGCTGATGCTTCAGACCAAGGATACAGGTTTCCACCCTCTCCTGGTCTGGGCAGTGCTGGCAGCAGGCTGCAATCAATAGTGTGCAGGGGTGAGGAGCAGTGAGTGCTGGAAATGAACATTTTATTATTCCAGGGCCTTCAGAGGTCAGTGCAGGGATGAAGCTGGAGCCGATTCCCTGGATATCGCTCTTTTCCATCCCTTCTCTCATTAGATTTTCTCTACGTGGATTGTTAAACAGGAGGGGAGAAAAGGGCAAAACAGGGCTCATCTGGAGTCAATGGTTACACTGCTGAGGGCTTTGGCTTGTCCTGCTTTAACATCAGGCTAGCTCCTGCCCCTAAACCGTCACCCTAAGGCACCCAGAGGGCTACCAGCTCCTATGTACGCAGTACACAGAAAACCAGAGATACAAGCAATGCTGATGCTGTGGATGTGTGACAAGGTGTTTTCTCAGTTTAATTAGTAGAAATATAAAATAATCACGTGGAAGCACTGCCCTCCTACAAATCATGCAAGCATGCACTGCAGCAGGCTGCTGATAAATCAAACCTTGGCATTGCTGGGGCCAGGTGAAATGAATCCCAAATCTTGACATTTGTTTTGACACATGACCTCCTTATGTGTCTGAGCGGTGCAGTCGTGGCTTTTGCTCTTTACACGGCACACCTGGGTCTGCACGGCTGAGATTGCTGCTGAGGTCATTACACAAATATGTGAACTGCCTATTTTCAAATTAATAGCACATGGACCCAATCTCTAAGCTCTTGGGCATAAGTTCAAAAAAATAAAGATATAAAACTTGGGTGATTTACTGGACCTTTCCTAGACCAAAGTGATTAATTGTCTGATTTACTGGCTCCATTTTTTTTAATGCTGAAACTGACGTAAGAAGATTAAATGGAGTGTAGAGGAAATGGTTATCTCAAATGCCTTCATCATATTGCTAAGTAGAAAAAAAATGATATTATTACGGATAAATTTTAAATATTAACATTCTGATTAATTTCTGTGTGGCGGTGAACAGAATTGTGAGCGCTGCCTGTCTGATGCGGAAAAGCTCAGTGTTAATTGTTTGAGGGATGTGATTCACCAATGTGAGCCAGTCAACTCACATTAAAATTCTCTCTCTAACCAGACAGAAAAGGTTTTAGGACATGGCTCTAAAACTAGCTCTAAAACCATGGTGGAGTGGCAGCATCTGGCACAGTATCAGTGACTGGTAAGTCAGGAAAGTCATCCCAGATGTCTCAGACAAAAGACCAAGGGCAAAGGATGCACCCTTGGTATTTATTTGGGGTATTTATTTGAGTGGCGAAACAGGGGTCACAGCAGAAACATGCCGCCATGTGTCTGTTGATCCTTACAAACAACCTGGGCTGAGGACACGTTGACAGCAGATGGGTGCTGCTTTGCTGGTGCTGCCCAGGGCTCCCGTGAGATACAAATTCACAGCTAGCTGTGCTGGTTGCTTGGCTGGTGTGACACCCATTGCCACATGAGGATAATGAAACCCAGAACCTCTCTGCATCACCAGCTTTTCACCCTGCTCTTTTCTTAAAGTGCTAGGAAATGTTTCTGTCTCTGTTAAGCACCAAGATCTCGTAATATTTGTTTTACAATAAAAGTCACAATGGGAGAGCAGCGAGGAATACTTCTCTTTGCAGCATTTCCTTTGCAGTAGCCTGTTATATTTCTTGCCGTGTGCTGCACATCTTCTCACCATGGTTGTTTGCTGTGGAACGCAGCATGGAAGTGCACAAAGCATGGGCAGTAGCAGCCTGGGTCTGCCCTGTACCAGCTCTGCTGGGAGCCCCAACCCTCCTCAGAGCTTCACTGAGCTGACTTCACCTTTTGAGCATGGTGATTACTGTCATGTATAATATACGTATTGCAATAAGCAGGATATTGAAAATAAATGCTTACATAACCAGGTTGATATTCTACTTAATCCAACAGAAAAAAAGTATTGATTTCAAGGCAAAGTGGGGAAAAAACCTAAGTTACTAAAAATGAGCTGTAGGCTAGTGAGGGGTTTTGTCCTTTGCCTCCCCCTGAAATTTAGATCTTAAATTAGGATTGCACGAGTTTCGGGGTCACTGGGTAGCACCTCAGTATTCAAGGGACAACAATCACCAAAGGGTCATTTAAT
The DNA here is from genome assembly GCF_004027225.2 of Strigops habroptila. Lineage (NCBI taxonomy): Eukaryota > Metazoa > Chordata > Aves > Psittaciformes > Psittacidae > Strigops > Strigops habroptila. Next base: position 43,785,633 of record NC_044281.2, read on the forward strand.
GTATTTTAAAGGTAAATTGACTTCACTGGCACTGGGGAATTAAACTTCTTGATTTTGTTTGTGCTACAGCTACTTATGAGCTTGGCTTTGCTAGGTGATACATCCCTACCCTGGAGCTATGAAAGTCTTCCTTTTGCACTGAGAAGATGAGTACCTCCTTAGTGCTTTAAAAAGTATTTGTGAAAACACTGTCTTTAAAGCTGTGCCATGTTTTCTCACTTATTTCCTTGGGTGAATTTGAATTAGCAATAAGAGGTCTACCAAATCATGCCAAAGACAAATAACCCTTGTAAGCCCTGCCTGTGAGGGCTGGGTTTGCCGTGATGCCATCAGGGACATGGCATCAGGGACATCACGCTGTTGCCTGGCCTCTGTCCTGCTCTGAGGACCCCACAGTGGAAAGGAGCCCTGAGTAACCACATCTGTGTTGTTCTTCATACAGCCTTTTTTCTTTTCAATATCAGTGGCCTGATCCTGGCATTGCAGCCAGGCAAGGATTGCTCCACTGGAAACACAGCAACGAGTTAATTTTCTAAATTTGAAACAATATCTGTCATGTGCAACTGCTCTATAATTATGACTTTTTCTGCTTCTTAGAAAAAGGTTATTACAAGAGCCATTTAATCTAAAAGGCCAATTATATTAAAACAGTGACTTCCATACTTAGATCCTCCTTTACACACACACTATTGTGTTTGGTATAAATTTAGCAAATTACATGGAAGGTTTGCTTAGTGGAAGCTTAAAAATATGATTACTACTTGCACTGATGTAAGCATGAACAGTCCCAAGAAACACATCTATACTGTTTATTGCAGCTGGTAGCCCCAGCTTCACTCAGCTTTAGGGATATAATTCAGGTGCAGGGGCTTGGTACTTCTCCTCTGCACCTCTGCACATTGGAGGAGTTCCGGACTCCAGGTCTGAAAGATGCTAGGAAGCAGTAAACATGGAGAAGCTGAATTTGCAGCTGGTGAGTTCAGTCAGGGTCTGGGAGCTGCAGGTGAAAGCACCTATCCAGGCTCATCAGTGCACTGCGTTTTGCAGATTGTTTCAATAAGGCACGAAACCCAAAGCAATTACAAACCTTGTAACTGGTCTATGCTGAAATCTTGCATAGGGAAAGCATGCTGAAAACTTACTGATGTTTTAAATCACATTTATGCTGTCTGAAAGGGGAAACACTTTCTTCCCAATAAAATAATGTTGTTTTCCCTGACCCATGATCTACAAGGAGAAATAATTAGCTTGAAGGACATGTAATGGAGAAAAAGGTAGAGTTTCAGAGCATCTGTCACATACATGGTAGTAATTGATTCTAAGCACTGCTCTGGATGATGAGCTCATTAGGAAGTGAGCAGCACAGACACAGTTCCCTGGGTATCCGCTGCAGAGAGAGGAATGGTAGTTTTGCAGGCAACATAAGAAAATGTACTCCTGTGGTCATATTAGCTCAAATTTTAAACTGTAAGATGTCATTTTATCTATACTGCTGAAACAATTACTATATTGTAAAAGGGCCAGAGGTGGGAGGAAATGAGAACAAGTGGAGTCTTCGCTTGGCACACTGTCCCAAGGCCGCCACAGGCTGCTTCACAGATGTCAAGTGTGGGGACAGGGATGATGTCCCTGCTGGCAGATCGGGTTGGTTCAATGTCAGTGGGAGTTAAAACTCAGAGGTAGCTCAGGGAAGCTGAACAAAAGCCATGTTGATGCAGGTGAACTGTTGCTGCTGCAAAGAAGCCACCGCCTCTTGATGATGGCTTTATGAATCTTCTCCCTCTTGCGGCTCAGGCTCCTGGGACACTGCCTGGCCAAACTCATTTTCAGGCTCTGGGTGCTGTAAAGCCTGTAAGTAATAAGGATGAAGCTATGAATGTCTTGGGAGGATTCCAATGAAAAGCTGGAGCTGACTGGGTTTGAGCATTTGCAAGCCCGGTATTGCTGCAATGGCTTTGTGCTTAGCCAGGAGAGCTGCAGGAAATGCAGAGTCTGTTTTCATTCCTTGAGCAACGTGGACCCCAAATGCTGATGGTGAATTCCCTCCTACCAAGGAGAAATCCTTGGGCTGGGCTGGGGAATGGTGCAAGGCAGAGCCCTCTGCTCTCTCGCTCCCCTATGTCCCTGGAGTAATACACAGCAAATCAATTCTTCTAGTGTTAAGCACTAAATATAAAGATAGAAATGCCCCATACAGCAAAGAGCACATATGGAAATCTATAATCCACCATGGCTGCAGGTTGAGGTGGAGAGCTTGAGGGTCATTGATTGCTTCCATGATTTATAAGTCTGGAGTTGCAGAGCAACATCAGGTGGGATGATGCTGTGAGAGAGCTTGGCCTTGGCTAAAAAACTCGCTTGCCCATGAATGTTACCATCACTGTGGCTATTTATATAACTCCCCCAATTAATGCCACCCTTCTGATGTGTGAATAAATACCACTGCAGAAATTATGTCTGAATATTGTTATTAAAAGTGTATTTTGGGAGGGTTGGGTTGGTGTTTTTTGCAGCTGGTTTCCACCTTTGTGCGTCAACCAGATTGGCCATGGCGCATCACTTGTGCCACCTCCCCCACCAAGGCAGCTGGGTGGGAGGGAGCTTTGACTCCCCTTGCTGCAAGAGCCCAGAGTTTTCAGGGCCTTCTCTGGGTCAGGGATAACTTAGAGCCATCTGAAGACTGCCCTAAGATGTGCCTTATTTCCAGGGACCTGGTGCAGGGTGCAGAGTGCTCCAGGGGCACAGGAGTCAGCCAGACAGTGCAGAACGCTCTGGGGACTCTGAGAGTTGAACCCCTGTGGTTTGTTGGGAAGCTTAGGTGATGAGACGACAAAGTTTAGCCTATGTTACTAACATTATGTTCATTATTATGTTCAAAAAGGAAATTGCAATGTGTGAATTCAAAAGCTTCAGGTGAACTGACAGATGCTTTTAATTCAGAATCACTGGTTTAGGGTCTGGAGCCCCACTATTGCCTGCCTTCCTTCACCTCTACTGAATCAATGGCACCGTGGGATTAAAAGGTTCACTGTCTAGATCTTTTATTTATGCATTTATTTAATCTTGCACCACCAAGGTAGGTGTTTTAAGATTAAAACATTTCTTATTCTCAAAAGTTATGATAAATATTGATGCAGTATTTCAAACAGCACATGCACAGGCAGGTCTCTGTGAGGGCTGGTAACCAGCCAGGACTGGCTTGCAAGACTTCAATAAAAAGCAACGAGTGCGCTACAAAGGCTGAAGATGAATGATGATGCTAACAAGCTTGCTGGGCTCTGAAAGCACAGGCTGGCAAGCATCCGGTGAGCATCCCAGCAGGCAGCTGTGAAGGGCTCTGTGCAAACTTCTGTTTGACTTTATACCATCCTTATGAATTGGTTCTACAAGATCAAGTGGAAAAACAAGAGAAGGGAAGATATCATAATTTCAATAGTAAGTGGCCCAAGGCTTTTGTTTCTAATAAATGGACAAGCTCCTTTAAGCCTGGTAATTAATCTGATGGATCTTTTCAATTTTATCAGCCCCTTCTGTGACATTATTCTTTAATCTGTGTGGCTCCAGCTTTCATTAAAAATGAACTCAGTGACAACGAGGTAAAGCTGCTCAAAATGCTGCCACTCATCCCAGCTGCTTGGGCATTTCCCTGTAATTGCTTTTCTATGGTATTTCTGTATGAACTATTTAGTGCACTAAACACATCTCTGGTAGTGTCATAGCTCCTGGATACCTTAATCAGGGGCTTTACAACTTCATACAAATATTGTATCAGGAGAGAAGGGGTTCTTGATGGTCTAGATTTGTGAGAAGCATCTGTGTTCCAGCTTTTGTTGCTAAATTAAATTATGGCCTCAAGGAGACCAGTGCAACAGGTTTTACTGCTTTCTAGAAAGTATATTCAGGTAGGATTTCTTTAATGCTTGGGGCCTTATTTTTCTTGTCACAGGTTGGCATCTCGCTGGAGATGGCTGTCAGCTTGAGAAGGATCATGATCTCTTCCCAAGGGGATGTCCAGATCCGATGCATGTGGTACTGCTGGCTGCCAGCTCTGCCCGTGAAAGGTTAGGATCACATTTAACTATGGCCAGCAAAGCAACAACCCCAAAACTGAGCTTTTTGCTGCGGAGAGTGCCAGTCCCAGGGAAATAAACTGTAGAGCTGCTACTGCCATCAGACGTTGAGGATGACCAAATCCTCCCAAACATAGAAGACAGGTTTATTTTAGGAGCCAAATTTGTCTAAGTCCTTGGCATGACATCTCCTTCTGCTCATGGTTTAGAGAGGCTTCTCTCCTGCTTTCTGAAACTGGTGATCACTGCTGGGGTCCTGGCTGTCCCAGTATGTATGTTATTCATGGCAATCATTGTTGCATCGGTGCATGTATGAGTTAAAGATAAGTGCCAGCATGGTCAGACGCTGCCATACAGGTTTGTATGCATGCTGGAACCACAGGAACTGGGATTTAAGGCTCTTTTACCAAACCAGCCGGGCCGGAGGTAATGTAATGTAGGTTCATAGGCAGTCATCAAAGCAGAAGAAGAAAGACTGCAATCTAGAATTTGAAATTGCTTATTCAGCAGGATTTACTGGCATTTTTTTATAAAAGAAACTGTAAAGTTTTTAAAAAGAGGTGATTAAGTTATTCATGCTGCTTGCTAACAGCCTGGTAGAATACGGGTTTTGAGGTTTTCTTCCTCTCAACACCTGAGCTCAGACGGGGGCTGCAGGCTAAAGGAAGGCAAAGCCATTGGCAGAAACCTTTCAAGCCTAATAAGCACTTAGTGGTCCAATGCTTTCTGTCATGCCTTGCCCCCTTTCTGGTATGAGACAGCCGTGGTGCTATGGAGAGAAGCGGAGTGGTAAAGCCAGGATGGCTGTCCTCAAGCATCCTGTCCACGCTTATGGCTTGGAGCTGCCTTTCTCACCAATGCTGCGTGGGGCTGTCCCTGCAAGGTGCACAAGGAGCTGACAGAAGTAACTTAAGCTCCTGAGTAAATTAAATTAAGGCCATCTTAATTCTGAAAAAGGCTGTCCACACAGAGATTTAATGAGGTTTAACTAATCCACTTGAGAAATTAATTCAGATTAAGTTCTCTGAGCATACCCAGGTAGGCAAGCTTGAAGGAAGAGAGAAGGTGGTTCAGTAATGGGCTTACTTAAGGTGAGATGGTTTGGTGGCAAGTTAAATGCAAAGCACGGGCTGCCTCAAGGCATGGGGGGCCTCAATAAAGCTAAAACCTGCCCAGAGCAGAATGGCAGGTTTTCCTGGGAAGACTTCTCATTGACTCACTGTGTTTATGGGAGAGGAAGGATAGGAATCTGTCACTAAGTGAGATCCCAGGTTGCCCCAGGAGGTGATGCTCATGCTGGGGAGAGCCCTATGCTCTGAGGACAAAGGTACCTTTTTCATTTTTCTTTTCCTTTCTTTCTTTTTTTTTTTTTTTTTTTTTTTTTTAAATGCCAGACAGGAAGTATCTTGATTTAATATTTAACATGGAGGCCTGGGGGACTTGGCATGATTGAAGACAGGATCTTCATTTTGACAGCTTAATGCATTTTACATTACGATGCCACTGCATCCTTCTATTTATGCAGAGCAATCCAGTGCTACATCTCCTTTTCCAAATCCTTGCATGGCATACAAATACAGTCCCTTTGCTCTCTTGACCCAATCTCCTTTTTCTTTATGAGATTTTGGTCATCTCAAATCTTTTAGGTTTCACTAAATGTGATCTGATGATAAAGAGGAGGAGAAACCAAGCAAAGCCAAACTTCACTGATAACTACTTCTTTGACATATACTTACTGGATTACTGTGAAAAGCCCCTTTGGTTGAAGTGGATTATACCTAACCCCACGCCTTTGATACACACAGCGAGGCATTCACTGCATACGGGTTTAGTATGCTGCTCAAATTATTTTGAGTGAGTAATAATGATAAAATTTGGGAAGGTATATTACAAAAAGAAATTTTGGACTGTAATGATCACAGTACTTGCAAAGTATTTGCTTGTTAGTTATAGAAGAAAACAAATAACTACATGTTTATAATGAGAACTCACTGAAGTTAGACTAATTTGAGTGATTATTAGGGCTAGGTGGGCTGGCATGAGAGGGGACAGGACAGCTGGAGCTGTGGGATAGGCACAGGAGGCTCCTGACCTGGCCCAGTCATATATATACACACATTATATATCTACGCAGTAATACCTATATGTATGTGTCTCAGCCTTTCTGTGAGGGCTGTTCGCACCTGCATGTGGACTATCTGTGTGACTGAATGAGCTCCAAATGGCCTGCATTCAGGTTATAGCAAGCGTCCTAAAATTGTATATTAACCCACCTTTAGTCTCCATAATATTCTGAGCAATTTAAACCTGTGTTTTGGCCTACTGTAGAAATACTTGGCATAGCTCTTGAGTGAAAGGGGCCCCTGGAAGTGGCGGCCAGGGTGGGAAAGGCTGCCTGCTGCATTCAGCTCAGTGTTTACTGCCAACAATGGCTATTTTGCCATTTATTTTTTCAATGTATTTAAAGACTATCTGGCTTGGGGATTTTGGAGCTGCGTTGCCGGAGGCAGAAAAGCCACACACATCTGTATGCCTGTGATGTGCCTGAAATCAATACGGCTGTGAGCATGATCTGAATGCCTGAGCCCCCACCTACTACACAAATGCACCAAGCGATAAGCAGCTGCTAGTGGGGAAAGACATGGTGCAGAAAAAAATGCCACCATGTGAAGAGATATGCAATCCTCAATGAATAAATCCAATATATTCTATATAAATCTCTTGTTATAGCCTGTTATATTGAACCGACCAGCATGTTTCTCCACTTGAGAGGCTGTGGAGAGCCTTATTTACTAGCACTGCAACACGAGCGCATCCCTGTGCCTTTGTCTGCTTTAACTCGCTTGTCACCGTGCAGCTGCGTGTGTGGTTCTGACCCTGTGCCTTTATTTAGGAAGATTTATAATTTAGGCACAAAACCTTTGTTCCTAACTGAAAATTAGAAGGTGTCAGTTGTGCACATGTTAGCCTGGGAGAGGAGTGTCTTTAGGGAGTTGCTGTTTGTGGAGGAAGATGGGGGTGATGCTGGCAGCAGGGATGTACTTGCTAGCCACTGTGGGACTTTGGTGTCACACATGGGGTGAAGGCATATCTTCAGGCAGAGGGGCCATATTCAGCACTGGTAGCACCAGCGGGGCAGGAGAGCTCATTACCTACTGTTGTGCATATGATGCTCATCATAAAACCTCATGTCTCAGAGGTAACCCAGATATATGAAGCAGCTTAGCATACATGGAATGGAGCTCTTTTCTCTCCTTGAGTGTTTAAAGTGAGTTTTTCCTGCACAACCTTCAAAAGGAGGGTCATGTGTGACCTAAGAGCCAGCCAAGCGCATAGAAGCGCCTGACTGGCAGAAATGCTCTACCTTATGGCAAGGTGAATCTCCTCATGAAGATTTAAGGTGCCTACATTATCCAACAATTTTACCTCTAGCCACCAGACAGATCCAGCTTTCCAGTGTTCAGAGGATCTTGTCCCTCCAGGGTTTATCTGACACCATCACCACCAACATGCAGGAGGTGACTGTCGCCAGTTAAACAGGCCTGCACTGCCAACCTCTGAGTTGGGAAAGTATTAAAACATTGGATTGCCAAGAGAAATCGGAAGGAGAGCTGCCCCTAGACAACTCTGTGGCCATGATGATCACTGATGACCCAAACCTTGCTTGAATTACACAGGAGTCGAACCAACATGAAAGCGCCTTTTCACAGAGCGCTGGAGCCAATCAAGATTCTGTGGGCATCAGCATTCCCATCATACAATATTTTTTATCTTTGTCATCTGGTTATCCTTCAAGAGGCACAGTGAGGGACATCAAGGACTGAGAAAAACAACACCGCCTTTGACTGTGTTGCTAAACATGACTAGCACAGCAAAACCAGCATCAAGAGTTTAAGCCTTTAACCTGATGATGCAAATGTTCAATTTCCTGGCTTAGCGGTGCGTCCATAGTAATGCAAAAATGAATATTACAGCATTGTGGCTTTTAAGCATTGTTCCAGAGAAGTTATATTAGATGTTTTTTCTGAGAGCACAGCCAGGGCGTTTGATTGGAGATAGATGCTTGATTCAGATTTATATTAAGTTTTCAGCAAACTGGGGGAATATAAGCCTGTCTGACCTAGTATTATGTTGATGCCAAAGTAATTACATTTGTTATTTGCAGGATCTGTAGTAAATTGAGTTGTGGCAGTTATGTGGATGCTTCACAGAAGCAATTTCAGAGATCATTAAATATATCTTACATTGGTTACACATTACATTAACCCCTCCAGCACCTCAAGACATATGACATCCATTCACCGAATAGGCAATTTTTATAGGACTAGATGCCAAAGGCAATCCAATAGAGATAAATTCTGAAAATGTATACAATTACAATAGAGAGAGGTCTGTTATTCACCATAAAGACATGAGGATTAAAAAGTTTGTGCAAGGCTCACACAAAGTCCAGACCACCTACTCCACCAGTCTGTCCTCTGCGGCAGCCCGGGCTGCATCCTGCCACAGAAGGGCGAACATCCACGTGGCACACACGTGTGCATCGCTGTTCCTCCTGGGGGAATTCCTCCTCGTCCCCAGCTAGCTGCCAATGCCCTAGGCCAGAATTGCGTTTATCAATATGTGTCTGGTCTGCATTTATCAGTAAGTCCTCACAGTCCTTAGTGGTTAGGGGCATCAATGAAAACTGCAGCATTTTGAGGTCTCTCATTACACACAATGGTTAAAGTTTAAATCAAAGTATCTGTGACTCTTGAGATGTGACGTCTATGTGGGCTGAGCAAAATATGACTGGATGCATTGGCTCATGATGATTTTGAGACTGTGATTTTTTTGTAGCAACCAAGGAGGGGGGGAATTTGATGCTACAGAGATGCTTTTAAGGCAACAGCAAGACCAATTCCCACTCACCCACCAGAAGCAGGTCTGCTCTACATGTGGTAAGATGCAGTGTTGTGGCAAGCTCAGAGGGTAGGAGAAGCGGTTGGAGAAGAGGATGGAGATGGAGAGGCTGATGGAGAGCAACAAGAGCATGAGGGTGAAGGCACTGAAGGGACAGGTCAAGGGAAAATAAATGCCTTTTATGCCCAGGGCAATGCCTGCTCCCAGCATGCTAAAGCCCCATGTTGCAGGGAGGACCCCAGCCTGGCTGTCAGTTAGCTGCTGGAAAAGCACAACATTTGTCATTACTACATTTATTTCATCCAAATGACAAAAGGTGTGGACAAGCTGATGGAGGGACAGGTCCAGCCTGGACAGGAGGAAGGATGTGCATGTGCTCACCAGCCTGGTAAACAGCACAAGCTGTTTCTGGTTCAGTTTTCTGCCAGCTAACAGCAAGGCTAGCTCTTGCCTGCAGACGCAAAGAGCTTTTGCAGGGTGTGAAAGTCTTGTATGCTCTTTGGAGGAGGCCCAGTGGGTTATTTCACACTCTGAGAGCTGTGTTTTGGTAGTCTGTTCTGAATGCAAGACTGCATTTGTCCCAGAGCAATGTCTGTGTTTCCTTTTTGGGAGTAATGGATAGCACCAGGAAGAAAGAAGCAATGTTCCTTGGGCAGAGGAGGCTCCTGCAAACCAGCAGTTTGGTGGTCAGCAAACTTCCTCATGTTGCAGGAAACACCAGGTCATGTCCCCCCTCCTCCCTCTGAAGATATTGTTGGTATTTTTAAAATAAGCTAAAATATAAACAAGCAGTGGAAATGTGTTAAATTAGGGAGTGAGCTGATGGAGAGGAGGTGAGCAGGGGTTAGATACCATCACAACTTTCTGTAATGTTATTTTTCACACCTTCTTCTGCTGCTTTTGGAGCATCACGTGAAAGAGAGCTGGGCGAATAGATTGGGATGGGAGAGAAAGAGCCACCCTGGGCCCTGCACCCCCATCTCTTGTTGCAGGATCTGTGCTGCATGAGCCTCAGCCCAGCAGCATCAGGAAAATGGGATTAATCAGGTCTGGACAGATGGTGGTGACGGCAAAGACGGCAACCCCAGGCACCTAGCCAAATACAGATTGGTGTGTGTCTTTGGCGAGACAAACCAGTGCAAATACGGCTTATTCCTGTAGTGCCACCTCTTCTGTCCAGTGCAACAGCAAATGATTCAGCCCTTTTACTCATTATCGAGCTTGTGAGCCAATTTTAGCAGCTGCACAATGAATAATTCCAGTGCCCATTACTGGCAATTTTGCTAAGTGAGGGAAAGACAAAGTCATTAATGTTTGAGAGGGAGGATTTGAAACTGCTAGCTGCAAGCACACAGGACAGCTGCTGTTGCAGGGGTGGTAATGATGCAATCATCACCACTGTGATGTAATTCCCCCCAGGCTTCTGCAAAAGTTCCCACTGGGCACTGAAGCAAAGGTTTGTGAAAGGCTTCAGTGTTGGCATTAAAAATACACTGGGTTCTTTTCATCACTGTGCCATATTCTTGCAGTGGATATTCAAAGTCTAGCTACATGTGCAAGTGTAAAGGATTGGAGCCTACAACACCCATCAAGCAGGAAAGAAGCTGTGCTGGAAGACCTGGAGGAGAAACACTCATAAGATCCTTTCTGTTTAGTCTGATCTAATGTATCTCTTGTCTAATGCAATGTTTAATGTTATAATGTGATTTTGGCTGATCCTCAAGATGTGCACAGCCTTGCTAAAGTCTGCCTCAGGAGCTGTTTTTATTGTTGGGTGACAGTTTTTCCCCCATTATCATCAATCATCACAGTAAAAATGGGATGAGCAGGTTTTCTCTCAGGTCTAATAAATGTGCCCATGGACTGCCCACTGGCTGCTTGCAGGCTCTCGAGGCAGGGACCAATGTCTCATGAACCTCCAGGGGGTGGAGATGGCTCTGCATGTGGCCCAGCAAAAGTTATTAACAAGCTTCGGACCTCTGCATGTGCAGTGACTAAAATCAGACCAGCCACATTAAGGTGAAGCAGATCCAAGGTCTTGTAGTGCCAACAAACACCTCTGCAGCATAGGCATCCCAGTGCAGCATAGGCATAAACTTACTTGCACTCTTTTCACTTAACAACATTGTATTTTGAGAAGAAAAACCCCTAACATCCTCACACGTTGTGTCAAACACATCAGGCTTTTTATAGCTGGCAGAAGGGACAGTTATGGGCTGATGTTTCTGAGCCTAGATGAGCTCTGGGTGGTCAACCCTCAGAAACGCTTTCATTTATTCATGTAGGTGGGGTTCAAGGCCAACCATGGCTGGTGTATAAGCAATATATAGTATTTGTTCTATGAGCAATATACAGTATCTGGGAGCGTGTTCTGCATGCATTGCATAGGTACATTATTCATGCCTCTGTGTAGGTGTAACAGAGAAAAGCATTAAAAAAAAAATTAGTGCTGTGGTTGTTATTTGCTGTAAGTGTGGAGGGGAAGGGCACTTATGCTGTAAATCTCCCCTCCCCACCAGCTATGGCAAGCAATGTTTTACAGCCCCAAAGTAAATGCAGCACATGTCTGCTGCTGGCCAGAAGGAAAACATTGTTAGTGTGGGCATTTCTCCTTTCTGTTCTTGCAGTTGTCCTGGCTTTAATCAGGCTTTTGGTTTTTAATGTCATTCATAGGAGTGAGGCTGTGCCAGGGCTATATGTTGCAGCAGCCTTTTTCCTGTGCCAGGCTGGGCAAAGGATGCCCAGCTTCCTGCATCACGTACCAGCAACACCCTCTATCCTACCAACACAAACATACAAAAACTAGAAATACCCAGAAATATCCTCCTTCCCTAGTGCAGAACTGCATCCTGCACTGGAAAGGGGAACCCCTGCCCTGGGGACCCTCAATACTGTGGAAAAAGCAAAGAAAAGGAAATGGGGAATATGCAATGCACTTTATATGCCTTGTTTGGCAAAACCTTGGGTATCTTGCGCCTCCAGCTATGAGGCACTTACCAGTCTTTGGGCTGTAAAGATATTCCCCAAACCTGTCAACTTTCACCCACCCTCAGCTTTGGGTGATGCGGTTGGGTGGCAGGGTGCAGCTGGGTGTTGAACAAGCAGAAAGTATTTCAAGGTTCCTCTTCACCCTCTTTGAACAACATCTGTTTTTTGTTTCTGCAGCTGACACATCCTCTGAGAGGCATCCTTCTTTGCTGGATTAGTCACACTGCAAGATTTAAAGGGAAAAAACCTCTCATGCATATAATTATTCTGTATCTCAAAACAGCAGTTTTTGAGCAGAAAGGAGCTGGCTGGTTGGAGCATAAGCCAGATTTCAGTGATGTTTTGCCTGATAAAAACCAGCTATTAGATACTTGCTGGGAGATGAGGACCTACCTGGAAATATTACATTTGAGGGGAAGCAAGTGCATAGCAAAGCTGTTAAGTTGTTATTCGTGAGGCTCGTTTTCTGAACCAAAGAAGAGCTGGAGGCTGCCACGGCAGAGCCACTGCCATTTCTATGAAGCGCCAAGTTGCATGGGATGTGGTCTGTGTGTCTAGTAAGTGACAATAGTTACTTTAGATGTGCTAAACACTGGTGCTTTCCTCTTTCTTCTCCTCAAAACCACGTTTTGATGACTCTCTCACAAACCACTGAACTAGAAGGAAAATCCCAGGTCATTTGTCACTGGTTTTGCACCGAGCTACCAAGAAATGTGTTGTGTGGCGGATGGGTGCAGCTGGGATGGATTCCCTGGAGGACTGCAGGGCCACCCACATCTTTGATGAGGTCTGAGGCCCCATCCATGAGGTGCAAGTGAAAAGCAGTACAGACACCCACCCAAGGGGTTGCAACATTTGAAAAGCTAGCAACTTCAGAGGTGTGAAGGAATTAATAGGAATTTGTTAAACTAGTGTTCATGAATACTAATGATACCAGCAGCTTTCAAACAAAGCTGGGGAGAGAAAAGGGGCAAGCAGCCATGCTGGAAGCCAGGGAAGTGGGCATCTCCTACCTGAGCTTCTGCATGTGGAACACCAGCCCAAGGCAGAGTCCAGGCAAGATGGGGAGAGCTGGATCCAGCCCTACCTACATTGCAAGGGCTTTGCCTGGCTTTTCTGGGGGTGCTGGGGGTCTCCTTCCTCATGGCTCTAGGGGTCTTTCTTTGCTTTGCTTTTTCTTTTTTTATTAGCTCACTTTATGAGGAACATGTTTCCAATAATGCCCTTGGAAGGAGCACTTGGTGATGGAGTGTTCTGGGTGTAATTTGCCTGCTGCTGAGTCTAGTGTTTCAATTCTACCTGAATTTGTGCCTATGATTTATGATTTAATGTTTCCTATTGTAAATTGTATTTAAAGAGAAAAATGAGGCTTATTTTTTTATTTTTAGAAAACCTAATGTTTATGTTTTATGCACTATCAGAAGAAATAAAGTACTTCTATGTTTTCAGACCATGTTTTCAGCAGGTAAAATGCAATTATTCTGACCAGAGAGCTCTATTTGATATATGAATAGAGTAAAATGAAAAGGCATTCAAAGCCTGATCCAAAGCCTCTTTGAATCTTTGGGAGTCTTTTTTTCCTTGAGATTATAGAGCCAACCTCCCGGCTATACAAATTGGAATGGGATACACGCCATTTCTGTCTTGCTGGGGTACTGCCATAGCTCAAGCTAGAATTTCACCCCTTGAAAAAGCGGATATTGGTCTTCCCAGCTGCCATTCAGTTTACCCAATGTTTCCTCTCTGTTTGCGGGTAGCAGTCATGGACCTGTAATGCACTTTTCCCATCACATTAATTTGTGTGGGAGCCATTCTGACACTCTTCTGTGGCTTGTAGAAATGCAAGTGCCATCCCCACCACGACCAACACCTTCCTGGGGAACGTGGTAGCATTTCTTCTGTCTCACCTGGCATGAACCTTGCTGGCCGAGCACGCATTACTACAGCCGTCGCTTCAGATCATGTCATCTGCTCAGGTGAATGAGATGCTTGTGAGAGTCACTGGGGAAGTTTGGTCTGCTGAGGGATGGCAGAGCTGCATCCCAGGAGCACTCAGAGCTCTTCCTCCTGGGACCAGGCAGCTCCTTAGGGTGTCTGGGCTTCCAGAGGTGTTCAAAGCACATTGCAGCTGGTGTCTCCTCTGGTCCAGCCACTGCTGACCATGAGAGGTTTCCTGCTCTGTGAGACACCACATTCTCCCCTTTACCACTTTCAAACACATTCCCAAATGTATCAGTGTGTGCCTTAAACTCCTTGTGTTTCATTTTCTTTCTCACAGTGATGAATTATCATCCTCAGGGGGGTGATTGCAATGCTCAGCAGTCTCTACTCTTCATTTTGCATTGACTCATGGGTGCATCCAGCTCTACATAGGTGTTTGGGAGGTTCCTGCTCCCCTGGAGTATCTCCAGCCCTGACTTCTGCTGAGCAACACCATGGGCTGCTGAAATGAAATATTCTGCAGAAAGCGAATTTTAATGGGATGGTAAATTAGGAGCATGGGACACAGAGGTCTTGGTTGTGCATCTCACATTGGAAAGCAGAGTCCCAGCACAGCGATGCTGGGAGATGGCAGACCTGTGTGTTAACATCACTGCAAACAGCTGCCCGTCTCATATATTACATTTCATATTTCATGTTAATTTGTTTGCAGCAGAATGAAAGATACTGGCTCAGTGTTTGTGAAACTATCCAGCAAGAAAAAAAGAAAAGAAAAAAACCCATGTTGGTGGTGTGGTGGTGTTCTGGAATGGTTTGTCCAGATTAGCATGGTTTTAAACCTCTAAAACCTTTTCTGAATTTATGCTGAAAATCAAATATGACTACAACACAAGCTCCCACCTTTAAAGCATCCTTCAATTAAATGTTTTTCCTTTTACTAAGAATTTGTTTCATTGCTGAAACTGTTCACTGAATCCAACAGGAATGGTTAATGGCCTCCATGCAGTTAAGGAATTGACATATTTTCAAGGGAATTCAAGTAAAGCTGGTTTGAAAATTTCCATTCAAATTGTGGAATTCTTCACATTTCATTTTGTCTTCCCTGCAGCTATTTGTTTCTGGAGTTTTTTCTTCTGCAAGGCTGGTTTTGTACCTTCTAAACAACATTTTCTGAGGGCAAAGTAGCGAGTGTGCACCAGAGACAGACCCCACACAAAGGAGGAAAAACGGTTTTGGCAGGTTTTCTTATCCCTAGCCAAGCTTCTTAAAGGGATTTTTAGCAAGCAGATATAAACTCCAAGCAATCCTATCTCCATGTTGAATAAAAGTACTTTCAAGCCTTTACTTTAAATATTTCCTATTTGTTTCTGTCACGTAATTTTAAGATCATTATAGCCTGGAGAAGCCCATGACCTCATTCAGTCAGAGCAGAGCGGAGCCACACAGGAACCAGCTCCTGCTGTGGCCTCAGCACAAAATCCCACAAGCATGAAAGCAGAGAGTTTGGGCAAAAATCCTTGTTTTAAATAATATTTGTAGTGAAGTTCTTGGGTAAGTTTATATAGACAACACAACAGAGAGAAACATGTAGGGAAACTCCCAGGGCAAGGGGGTTGCCGCAGGGAAAGGGGGCCTTTACTGCAGAAATCTCCATCATTGCTGCATTGCTTTATTCTACAAATTTGTGAACAACCTGAATTTCTAGATGGAGAAAAGGCATATCCAATCTAGGTATCCTCCAGATTTCCCACAGGCCACAGACAGGACACCTTAACAAAAAAGCTGCACAATAGTCTATAATTTACCCTTCTGTCTCAACATCCAGGGTCCTATGTAAGCCACACCGTGTGGAAAAGCTGGAAGGAAAACAGTCCCCTGGAATGGGACCAGAGTCAGCATCATTTGACCATTGTGCTCTCCCACAGCACAGGTTAATGTATGTGCATTAAACCTTGCCTTTATTCCTACCAAACTCTCTATCGGTAGGAATATCTCTATCTATCTCTTACCAGTATCTCTAGTACTTACAAGTTTATTCTACTGCTTTTCCAGAGTTCTGGGTTATGTTTGAAGGGCACAAGACTTTTTCGCTGTACCTGTGACATGTGCATGCGGGGGAGCTGTAAAGAAAGGTTGAAATCTGGTGTTTATTTATCGCAAGGCCTTGCTCTTTAACTCTTTATCCAAGGACACAAACCTGCCTTCATCAAACACCCATCCACGCAGAAACTGGTGGTAGCAGACAAGACACTTGTGCTAATTAATATTTTATGGGCTTATAGACTTTTTTCCTCAGCAGCTGGTCTTAAATAAAGACCAATTTGCCAAAGTGTTAATTAACTCTAATTACAAAGTGCATTGTAGCTTCTCTGAGGATTTCTGTCTGGAGAATGACATGTAACCATT
This sequence comes from Strigops habroptila, assembly GCF_004027225.2. Taxonomy (NCBI): domain Eukaryota; kingdom Metazoa; phylum Chordata; class Aves; order Psittaciformes; family Psittacidae; genus Strigops; species Strigops habroptila. The sequence continues at coordinate 43,801,940 of NC_044281.2, forward strand.
CAGCCCCTCATCCCCATCACACTACAGTGATACTTCAAGGAAGCTTTTTCTGAGGACTACACACACGTTTCCAAATCAAATTCCATGCTGGATAATCAGAGGGTACCAAATGGCCACAGAGGATGCCAGTTCATCCATATGCATAAATCCTTAAAGCTGCAGACTTTTCCCGTGCATCCTCCTCTGCTGGGCACCGAGGCGAGCATGCCCTCTCCTGTGACCTGGACCAAAAACGTCTCCTCTCCCTGGTGAGTGTGGAGGAGTGACGCTGGTCCACATCCAAGATGCTTCAGCAGCAAAAATGGGCGTACCATAACTCTGTGGAGTGGCATCTAGCCCCCAGATGAAGGCGTACCATTGCACAGAGCAGCGTTAAATACACCTACTGCTGCACCCAGTGTAACCAATGAGTTGAACTCGAACGTGTGTTATGCTTTGACAGTATATTTACATGAGCTTTCTAATTAGCTTTCCACGACTCATTTTGCTGGGCTTACATGCAGAGACTTTTGAGTGTTTTACCCCAAGCAGAGCTGGAGCTCAGTGCGCACGCGTGTGCTGAAATACAGCCCTGGAGCAGCATCGCAGCATTAATGAGGAGGAAATCAATTAGGAGTTTTGACACGCGGCAATGCACTCAGGCAATTAGCCCTGTCTCTAGCTATGAGGCTGCCGTTTTAACGTGACAACGACAGGGACTGTGTCACAGCCCTCCCAGTGGCTTGCAGCGCTGCCACTCTTGCTGATTACAACTATTGCTTTCCTCCCGCTGGAAAGCAGCCATATGTGGGATCTCCTCTGCAGACAACTTTAATTGGCAGCAATCAGGCCCGTGTATGTGGTGTGTGTGGCCAGGAGGGGTTGTTAATTTTCAAATGATGGTGTCTTACTGCTTAAGGCTCCTTGTAAGGATGGAAAAATGCACTGAACACTGAGGCCTCACTGCCTCCGTTTGTGGAGCTGCATGGGGATGGTTTTTACGTGACCGTGTCCCATGCAGAAACCAACCAACCTTTTGATATAGTTTGTGCTATTGATTATTTTGGAAACATTATTATTTCACCTTCTTCTTCTCCTTCTTCTTCTCCTTCTCTTTCTTCTCCTTCTTCTTCTTCTAATAATAATATTATTGTTGTTGCTGTTATTATTATTATTATTGTATCTGTGATTTGCAGCAGCTTTTATACAGAGGAGCTGTGAGAAAAGTCAAATTGCATCTCCAACTTGAGGTAATGTATTCACTATAAATTAAAATGTTTGGACTTTGAACTACTTCACCAGCCCAAATTCTCCTCTTGGCTCCATGGGGCAGTGAAGTTCTGGAAAGAAACAAAAGGATGTGGATATCCCATTGGGAAGCATGGTCTAGGCAAAACTAAATCTAATTCTTAAAAGGGTAGAGGAGAAGCCTTAGCGTACTGAAGTATGATTTGCCTTAAATAAATTTTTCAATAGATATATATGCAATACTGTTAAACAGTTGATTCAACTGACTTCTCAGAAACACCCCGAAAAAGAAAAAAAGGCCTTTTGCAGCATTAACTTCTTCAAACAAAACATTAGCGCATTAATAAGCACAAGTCGTGGAGGTTTCCTATTGAGCAGCATCCTGCAATAGGGGCTGCATTATCCCAGCTGGAGCCGGCGCCGGCTCGCCCCCAAATCCGGACAGGGGGCTGTGCTGAGGCAGGTGGGGATGACTTCCATTCATGCAGTGGGTGGCACAGCTATTAATTAGATGATTTGCCAAAAGAAGCCCTCTTTTGTACATATGCACAGGCTGCTTTTCAACTTTCAAAGGGCAATTCATGAACTGGTAAAGTCCTGGCAAATTAATAATAATGAGCTAATTTCCATGCCATCTGCTAATCGCTCTCCTCTACAGAGCTTGGCTCCCAAAACGGGAGTTTTTCCCACTCTCCTTCTGTCTACCGACAGGAAAAAATGACATGCAACTAAACTCTTTGGAAGCGATTCACTTGGTATTTTTCACCACTACATCAGCACTGAGTTGTTGCACAACCTCCAGCTCTTGTTTCAGTTCCTCGAAGGGAAAAATCTCTCAAAGGAAAGGAAGAGTGTGTTTTACAGTGCAGGGCTGATGTCTGTTCTTTTCTCCCTCCATAAGGCCACATTTTCTTCATTAAGGTTGATTTTTGTCCCTGTATGACTTGGCATAAACAGACAAGGGGCAGTGTGCTCTAAGGAGATTGGTGTGTGGTGGGCTGGGGATAGTGGCTATCATGAAAAGCAGAGTGCTGTATTTATGGGGTGTATAGACCTCAGCCATAAATGCCAGCTGCTGCTTGTAAGAGGATCTTACTTTGCTTCTCAATGCCTGGAAAGGTCAGGGCCATTGGGATGCTGATGTTTGCTGCTGCACAGTCTTGCCTCTGAAACTGCAGGATGCATGCAGCACGGGCAGTGCAGTTATCCATAGCATCAAACAGTGCTTCCCAAGCCTGTGGTACCACTGTGATAATAACCTAGACAGGGAGATTTATGCTCCAGGGGTTCACCTTGACATTCCTTGACAGACACCCTCTGCGTGGGGCTGTGTGCAGGGCAATGTCCCATGCTGAAGCAATCTCAAAAAGAGCTTTTATTTGATTTCTGAATCCCCAAAGTCACTCTTAAACATTGCATGTGTGGATGAATAAGCCATTTCAAGCATGCATAGCAAGACCTGGCTGAGCAAAAAGGTTCTGTCAACCCCCACCAGGTTTCTGCTCAGTGCAAGAGCAGAAGCTGTGGGCCAAAGCTGTGGGCTCACACCAGGACAGAGATGGCTACCATGAAGCCTTGTCTGCAAATGCCTTTGAGTGGGACCTGTACAGGCCACTGCACCTCCGGCCCAGGAATGGCAACGACTGGAGTCACCAGCCCTGCTTGGGCCCTTTATGCCACTGGGCTATGTGCGGCAAGAGCTGTATCTCTCTCTCTCTTTCTCTCTATCTCTATCTATCTACCTCTATCTATCTATCTATCTATCTATCTATCTATCTATCTATCTCTATCCATCTGAACAATTATTTCTTCTATCATCATCATCATTGCATATGTTTTACATATGCAATGAAATTATGCTCAGACACCCCAATGCATTTTAGTGTGCTTGAGAACATTGTCACCATTTGCTGAGGCTCTAAAAGCATCTCCCTCTTCCTCATGGTGCAATTGCATGATCTCTGAGTTCAGAGAAGTGTTCCTGCCAGGGCTTGAAAGCCAGGTTCAGGGCTTGAGCATGACCTTTTATTGTCAGAGCCCAAGAGTTGACGGGCAGTGACATTGGCATGGATCTGAAGGTGTCTGGCTGTTTGCAAAGCAAAGCTTGTTCCAAGCATAAGGACAAACTGGGCAATACCTGTGTAATACAGAAAAATGCATAAACATATTTCATTGCTTTCATGGAGTGCAGCTAAGTGAGACAAAATTCAAATATCTGCTGTATTGTTCCCTGAATTACCAGGGTTTTTCTTTTTCTCATTACCTTCTCCTCACAGCTGCTAGTTAATGGAAAGCAGCGATAGGATTTTTCCTCCTCCCTGACTTATTGTGTGTGTGTATTTGTAGGCTCAGGTTATTACACTGGGGATCTATGGATTGGTTTATTCGGTTTATATGGAATTTGGGAGAGCAGGAAACACATTTAACTCTAATCATCTTGGGAACAGGTCGCATAACCCGGAGAGTCATGAACCTTTCATAACAAATATATATGACCAGGTGCGAGAGAAAATGAAATCCACATGTTTAACATGAATTGAGCAAGCAGAAATTTTCTAGAAGCCATAAATAGGATGTATGTCTACTTTTGCCTGATCATGTGAAATAATGGGTAAGCCAAAACAGATCCTTTCCTACAAATTACTCCCATGATTTTATACAATGATTTTTGATTATCTTTTCCAAATGACTCTTACTCGCCTGGGCTCACATGAAGACAAACCCGTTGTTTGAATTACTCTCAGCGAGAGCTGTGGTGCCTTTTCTGAGAGCAGAGTTTGGGCCACAGTCTTTATTATCTGATGACTGTCATCATGCAAATTGATAAAACTGGAAATGAAAAAGTACTCAAGGCTGTTTCAGGTTATTTCAGGATGTAGGAGAATACCTGGCTATGCAAGGGAGCCAAACCAAGAGCAGTGGGAAATGGCTGTCGATGCATTGCAGCCGTACAGCTCAGCCATGGGGGCCGTATCCATGAAAATGAAGGCATTTCCATAGCTTTGATCTGTGCTTGCAAGCCTAAGTCTCTCTGCCAAATATCACCTGTAGCTCCAGACGGGGACCGGAGTGTGTTCTGCGCCACATGAGGGGTGAGCCCCTGTCTGGCAGGTTCAGTGTGTGTGCATGGACCACAGCAGTGGGTAATGCCGAATCTCATTGTCCAGCTCCAACCAAAGCCCAGACATGAAATACATTGCAAAGGTGATTTTCATCATGTAAAGGAGTGTTGTCATTAAACACCATTTCAGCATCTGTTTGCTGAAATGCCATGTTAAAAAGCTGTGAAAAGCCATGTCAAAGAATGCTGTCGGTGCAAGCAGTTCTAAGGGCTGTTCGTGGCTAAGCTATTTCCCACTGCTTCCAGAAGAGTCTTCCCGGGCCTGGGACATCCCACACAGAGGGAACACAACCCACTGAGCTGTCCTTTCCATGCTGTGCGGGGAGAGGTGTTAGCAGAGCTCGGCGTGGCACCGGGGCTGTGTGTGCCTGGCACTGCCCACAGCCCTCCCAGGAGCCACTCAAGCCATGAGGACAGTTCAGGGGCCATCCCTGCCTACGTTTTTTGAACTGCCTACCTGGACTGGGGGTACCCAGTGCTTGGTCACAGCCAGGAAGTGTCTACTGAAGTGAAAATTCAGTGTTCAAAATCGAGTTGGGGCTGTTTGCAAGCTGGTGAGGACTGAAGGCCATGGATGGGACACGGAGATGTCCCTGGGGGGAATCAGCCAGGCATGCCAGCCTCCCTGAATGACAAAGGTGAAAAACAAGGGTTATACCAGCTTTGAATGCCCAAAGACTAAATCGTGATAAGCCAACAGCACCTCCTGTTCAGCAAATGCTGCCAGGCTGGAGGGGTGAGCAAATGGAAAGGATGAACTCATGGATATAGAAATGCCTGCTGTGAAAAGATAACTGTGAACAAACTATGGCACTGCTGGATTTATTTAATCTTTTAATGTGTAAACAGTAGCTTTTTACTGCAATAGAGTAGCTGAAAACTCCCAGATGAAGAAAACAGGTTTGTAAATAATCATACCCTGGGCCAACAGTAGGTATGGGCCATGCAATGGTTGGTCTCCAGCACGATTCTGGTGTTTGTCCGAGTTGTTCTGTAAAGCCCAGAGAAGAGAGATGCATCTAACAATGTTTTTACATACTTTTTTTTTTCTGGGTTTGCTCTTGCAAGTGGCTTTTCAGTACTTCTATTCACCTCACATGTAATTTCAATCCAGATATAGACGTTAAAGTAATTGCAGAGATGTAGCGTTGTTCCTTTCATCTGTGGTTAGTTAGGGCTGAGAACTGCAGTGATAGCATTGTCCATGCTGACCTCTTTGCATATGTACGAGCAATAAGGGCTAGGACATTTCCTTTGGGAAAAAAGCAACAATGCCAGAGGAAAAAAATAAATGTGAAGTATAAAGTGGTTTCAGGAAAAGATTGTTAACTTGCAATTGCCCTGCAGGCACATGTCAGTGCTGAGGAAGTTTGCACTCCCTAGGGGCCCTCTCCCACTGCACTGCAGCCTGATGCTGGGGGCTGTGGGGACTAGGGGGGGCCCTTCCCCAGCCCTGCTCTCAGCATCTTCTGTGTGCATGTAGCAAGCCTTGCACCACTTATTTTCTCATCTTTCTCTGCCTCTGTCCAAGCGATCTGATTTCCTTCCCGGGAACAGGTGACACCTGGGGTTGGGGGGAGGAGTTTGAATCAGGGTGTTAGGGCACTTGCAGGCACAAAGCCAGCACCTGGCAGCTCCCAGCCTGACGCTGCTGCTACCAAAACCAACACAAAAAACCTGGCAGCTCCCAGCCTGACGCTGCTGCTACCAAAACCAACACAAAAAACCCCTATGAAGCACAGGAGGGAACTGGGTGTGTACTGGAGCTTTCATAGAATCATAGAATCAAAGAATGGTAGAATGGTTTGGGTTGGAAGGGACCATGGGCAGGGACACCTTCTTCTAGACCAGGTTGCTCAAAGCCCCGTCCAACCTGGCCTTGAACACTGCCAGGGATGGGGCAGCCACAACTTCTCTGGGCAACCTGTGCCAGTGCCTCACCACCCTCACAGTGGAGAATTTATTCCTTAGATCTAACCCAAACGTAAACCTTTGCATCAGGTTTAATTGCAATGTGTTTCATTCGGCACGCTGGCTGTAATCTACCTCTTAAACTAAATAATGCGCCTTTTAAAATAAATTATTAGCATTAATCATTGTAGATTTTCCCTGATCTGAGGACAAGCCACCCTTCCAAGCAAATCCCAAGACCTGGGCTGTGAAACACTGGCAGTGTGCAACAATTCCAATAAATATTTCATTTGGACAAGGAGCTGCCCAGAGAAGGCATTTATCACATGCTGCCTCTAAAAAGGCATTTTAAAGGTGCAATAGGTGTAAAAGTTCATACCTTTGGAAGACATAGTAAACATGGCAGGCCTGGGGAGATAAACCTTTTTCGGGGATATGTCCGCTTCCTCAGCTCTTACTTTGCAAATAACACTGGGGCATATCTAGATCATTGTAGTATCTATGCATTAAAGTAACACCAGCCACGTTATGGGGGCTGAATTACTCCCTGCTTGGCACTACATAAATGTACAGAAAGAAGCAGAAATAGCCTCAAGAAGTTTATCTTCCCCAAGAAACCTGAACAAGTTGCAGGTGGGGACTAGGTTACCAAAGCCCTATTTTTATTATTTTATTTATTATTTTATTTCATTTAAAAGGGAAACCGGTGTCTCTGCTTGTCAGAGTAACCCATATTATATGAAAATATTCACAATGTTCCTGAAAAATGTGCTGTTTACATTGGGCTGCTTCTGTAGCTCAGGTTTTGAAAAGCGCCTTTGTCAGCGAGGGTTTTGTTTTGAGCTTTGCAAAGAGTTTGCCAAGTTTTAGCTGCTGAAGGCTGAGGTGAAGGGATGTCCTGGAGGATTTATTTTCACAGGCGGGATCTCTGACCAGATAAGAAAATAACTCCAAGGGAAAGCATGAGGACTGAGCCCAGGGAAAGCCATGCTGCCGTTGGCTGGGCTCTTTTCCGGCGCCATCGGGCTTTTGCTGATCTCTCTGCTGCAAGTCATCCCAGCCGGTTGCAAAAGGGAAATAAACAGATGGAAGAGTTTTCCACAAAAATGCAAATAGGTTGTAAAAATGTCTGCAAAAATCTAAATACTCGGTGAGAACGTGCCAGTTTGGATGAATATTTTGACAAGGAAAAGCGAAAGAAAGAAAAAGAAGTTAAATGATGTCAGAGCAAATTGTTTGGGTTTCCCTGATAAAATATTGCTGCAAGAGCTATACTTTAATTAAGACATATGCGCTATACTTAACGATATAAGAGTCTATACAAAAGTAAATTCAGAAGTCAAACTGAAATGGCCTTCACTGATGCAAAAATGACATATTCCACTGTAGTAAGCTGATTTTTCCCTGAGGATTTTTGGGAAGGAAGGATTGATTTCCCGAGGAAAACCTGACAATGCACCTCTGCAGTGTGGTCCCTCAAGGAGGGGGACCCAGTGCCACCCTGATACTGGCAACCTCTGGCTATTTAGAAGGTGATGCAGCTCTACCAGGGCGTGCGTGGTTGGAAATTCCTGCTAGGTTCTGTCTGAAGAAGAAAACCAAACTGTTTATCTTGCTGGCTTGCTTTTGCTGCTACCTCTTCCACCTAACTGTGCTCTTTCTTGGGTTTTTTTGCCCTCCTGAACTCAAAGCTGTGGATGTTGTTGGCAGGAAGGCTGGGTGAGCTGGATGCAGAGAGAGTCTATGAGCTCCAACTAAGATCGCAGCACCCAGAAGGGATAAGTGAGCCTCTTAAATGCCATCATTGCTCCATTATTTTGCTGAAAAGTTGCTGCTTGTCCTCTGTGTGTTATTTTATTGCTTTTATTAGTGTTTTATTAAACATTTATGAGCCTAATGCCTGTAAAAGCCCTCAGTGGAGACGCAGGGGAGCTGAGGATGGGAGTGCATCGTTCTCTGGAGCTGCAGGGCCCAGCAAGCAAGCTGTGCTGGGATGATGGGAGCACTTCTTTTGATGCTTCATATTTGTCATTTATGAGACTGTCCCTACATCCTTGATGGCCTTTTCCTGAAGGTGCTGCTGTAAGTTCCCTTGGCACGTGTTAGACATACCTGTACCTTGAGCCACACTGGCAGCTTCAATTTGCATGGGGGAATTTCACATTTTTCAAAACCAGATGCTGTCAATGGGATAGCGAAGGTGAGCCGGGTGCTGCCTCCAAAGTTGAAGCTGCCCAGCTCCTATGAAAGGAGTAAAACTGTAATACACAGTAGGGAATGAAGAAGTGTCTTAATATTGATGTTTTGGCTGCTACTGAGAGTTGTGAAGCACTGGCACAGGTTGCCCAGAGAAGCTGTGGCTGCCCCATCCCTGGCAGTGTTCAAGGCCAAGTTGGACGGGGCTTTGAGCAACCCGATCTAGTGGCAGTTGTCCCTGCCTGTTGCAGGGGGGTTGGAGCTAGGTAACCTTTAAAGTCCTTTCCAACCCAAACCATTCTATGATTCTATGAATCTGTGGTTCTATGATTCTAAGACACTGGTTCTAGTTTCGCAGTTTCTATCTATGTTCATAGTTTCTATGATAGTATGTTTCTAGACCTGGGGAAAGATTGCCTGCCTTGATGTGAGAGCCTGGCCAAACTGGGATGTAACCAGATCTGCTGGGTTTTGGGCATGTGGGCTGTCCATGTGAGGTCATCCTCTAAAGCCCACCAGGATCAGAACAGCTGGAGGATGGCATGGGTTCTCAGGACCACATGCTCAACCCTGGTCAAGGGAACTACAGAAAATAATGCATTCAAATATTTTGATTACAAAAATGGCATCTTCTTGCTCAGTATATTTGGAAACAAAATAGCTAGCCCCTGTATTTCCCAAGTTAGCGATGCTGAAAAATGGGTTTTCGTTTTTCCCCAGTTGCTGTGAGCATCTTCCTTCCAGCGGAGTCCTGGAGAGAGGTTGTTCTGCCTTGCACTGCTCATCTCTGAACACCTACTCTGAAATCGATATGGGACTAAGGCTGCAAAAGTAGCTGTGTTCCTTTGTGAGCAGGAGCCATGCCACTTTGGGAAGCGAAGCAGCTTGGCTGGTGGGAGTCTGTCCGTGTGAGCCAAACAGAGAGAATCTGCATTTTTACATGGGCACTGGGCAGAAATAAACTCCCCCGATACAGCCTGTTTGACAAGTGACTGCCATAATGAGTGTTTTCCATCGTTAAGTCACATCACACAGCCTTCTAATAGAGGGGAACACAAATCCACTTACTGTGGACAAGTGCACTTCCAACCCCGTGTTTTGGAGTGTGTTTAATCAAATTACAAGTTACGGTGAGCTGTGACAGATGGCAGTACGGTATTTAAGAGGTATATTGCTGACAACGCAAAGATTTTTTTGTGTTAGCAGTGGTTTCAAGTTGATTATTATGAATGGCTGCCTAGAGCAAATGTAATTTGTAAAGCTACGAGAAGTTGAAAAATCCATCAGTGTTTCCTTGCTTTGCTCGTTAGAAAAATCGCCAGGGCTCCCATAGCAGGTAGAGAGAAAGCAGACATGCTTGGTGTCAATTAAAGATTTAAACACCATGTGATGCAAAGAGAAATGCTGTGATTTGTGGTGATAACTCCCCATATGCCCCCTGCCCTGTGCAAGCACCAGGTATCCAGGGGTTTGCTCCATGCAGCATTCTTATACCTTAAGATAGGATGCAACCCTGAGACCATCCACAAAAGCTTATGATGATACAAGTCCTTTGCTCAGCGGCAATGGCATCAGGGTCTTGGTTGTGGGGAAGGTAATGATGGCAGGAGCACCATGTTTTGGAATGGAGGAACTGGGATCTAAGAGGAAGCCTCCCCGGAGCACTGCAAGGCATCCAGGGCCAGCCCAAGGGGGTGCAGGGATGCCAGGTACTGATTCACAACCTCCAGTTGGCACAACTGGTATTTCTCTTATCTAAAAAGAAATAATAAAACCCTAATAAAATCACTTTGGTTGCAAGACATTCTGCTGAACCCTCCTCCACCCCCCCCCATTCCTGGGAAACAGTCAAAACAATTATTAGCACAATTATGTGTGCGTACATGCATACATATAAATGATAATATAAATAGATAGCTAGATAAATAAATAACATTAGAAACCACAATCAATCAATTGCATTTTGACACCAAATTTTGCCTGCTTTGGGTGCAGGTGCTGGTGTGCTCCTGTTGCCAGCTCCAAAATGTGCATCTTTCCCTTCTTTCCTGCAGGCTTTGGCAGTGAGGGACCCATGACCTCTGGTCTGCACCAGCCACCAAACAGCTGCCTGGGCTTTGGCAGGGGGTGAGGCAGGCAGGCAGGCAGCGTGCATCACACAAGGGATGGTGATGTGACCTACATCCTGAAAGCTGGCCCAGCAGCCTCACAGCTGATTTCCTTACAAAGAGGAAAATTAGCTGACACAAAGTTTAAGAAAGAAATTAGGAAAGCTTTTTAGAGACAAAACATAATGGCAGAATATTGGGGAAAACTAAATCCACGCTCTGTGTATGAAGTTATAGCAAAAATGATGCCAAGAGATCTGAATCTGTCGGCAGTCTCTTGGCACTGGGATTTTTATTCAGAGCATGAACAATGAATTTGCATCCTAGGAAACAAATGCACTCCACATGCCCTGAAACAAATAAATGGAGACATTCCTTTATTCTGCAGCCAGGAATCTTAATCTTGCTGATAAACAAACTAAAGAAAAAAATGTCTCTGAATGTCATGTTTTTCTGTAGTGCTGTATTTTCTTTAGTTAAAGACTTGAATGCCAAATGAAACATAAAGTAAGCTTTGTGCAAGAAGAGATTTGATCCATCACGATGGCAAAGGCAGGTCCTTCACTTTTTGGTTCGAGACAATTTCTTCCTTTCAGCTTCTAGTTTTCCTTACACTCAACCTGCTGCACAAATAGCCAGCGGGGACAGGAGGTGGGATTTTTCCGTGCCTTCAGGGGTGAGGGTCCCTTGCTGGTACCTGCACAGCGTCACCCAAGCTCACCCACCAGAACCAGTTCTATACCCAGTATCAAGTAAAGCACCAAAAGCAATGAGTAGAGATCTTTGAGACATCATGTTTGCTGTCATTTTCTAACAAGTGGGATGCTATGGATCTCCTCTCATTCCCCTCTTGAAAGCTCTGCAGGCTTTGCTTAAAAATTCTGAAAACAATCTGCTTCTATGCAATTTGCAAAGCCGCATTTGAACCTTTCTAATATATGTAAAATTATTCAGGCTTCCAAACTCATGTTTGGAGTTACCACTGCATCCTGGGCTGAAGCAGCATTTGCAATAGCTATGTGTTAAAATAGGTTCAGGGTGTAAAGGGGAGATTTTTGTGTTGGAGAGGAGTCAAATCCCTGGGTATCCCAACCCCCCAGGTATAAGGAAGATTTTATTCCCCTTCTCTTTGCAGGTGATTTTCGCTTATCCTTATGAGGTCCCCATCTCCCCAAAAGAAATTCTTCTTTTTTGTCTTTTTAAGTCCTCGAGAGTAAGCTATTCCAGACTACGTTTGGTAGATGCTAGCCCTTGTAATTATTTTGTTATTCATTTTGCTAGTGCCACTTTGGGCAGAATACCACCCACCTGGTTGTCTAGATCAGAGGAGCACATTTATACTTCCTCAGGGCTGTTATTTTCAATTACAGGGTCAGAAGTTCTTCTTCTAATTGCACTTTTGAAATTCCAGCTGAAATTTCTAATTTCTTGACCTGGTGAAAGGAAGGTGCTCACCTAATTACGATCCTATTTCACTTTCCAAAGATTATTTGGCTCTTGTTAGCTGGAACAAGCATTTTCAAAGTCCTTCAGTAACTTTTCAAGAGAGAAGGTTAAAATCAGGCGAGATCAGAGCCTGTCGTCCCGGCTCAGGGGAACTGTGTAGTTTTTCTTTCCCACCACTATGAAAAGGGAAGACTAAACTCCTTTCTAATGGAATAAACTTGAATTCTCTCCAAAAACCAAAGCCTCCATGAAGGGTAACGGATTGCTTACAAGCTCCTGCGCAAAGCCTGGCTGGATTGAAACAGAGGCAGAAATTCCTGGACTGTGGCTCAAGCTTTAAACAGGCAAAAATCCCACTGAACTTGCTGGGAATTTGAGATCTCATCTTTGGCCCATGAACTGGGAAGAAAGGCAAAGCAGCACTTTCTGCTGGATGCACATCCCTCCTACCCTCTTATTTGCTCCTGGAAGCACTGTTGTGCAGCTCTCAGGTTGAAGGATGAATCCTTCCAAGCGCTGCAGTGTATAAGTAATCAGTCGCATTAAGATACCCCACGCCAAATTATTTCCTTATTAATAACAACTTGTGAGCTGTTCTGCTGGTGCTCCCTATTCAGCTGAAGCAGAGGGTCAGATCCTTTCCCCTGCATGCCCCTGGATCAGCCTTCTGGTCCAAAGAACTGGATTTTCTGCTGTGTCTCATCTTTGGTCTGAGTGATGCTTGGTGTCCATGTGCCCCCTCACTCCCTGGGGAGGACAGACCTGACAGGCTGGGCCAAGGTCATCTGAGTGTGAGCATATCCAAACCATCACGCTGTGGGACAGGCAGTAATGCAGATAAAATAGAAATACAGTATGTTTGGACAGGTGCAATAAATTAATCTTGCATCTGGTGGAGTTCGAGATGAGGCTTTTTCAGACGAGACCATCCATCAGCACTGGAAGTGCAGCATTGTGGAGTCAGGAGAGGCAGGGGTTGCCTGTGAGGGGGCTGCTGAAGCCTGACCGCTGCTGCCTGCCACCCTTGCCTGCAACAGCTTGTTGCCAACACCATAAAGCCAGGAATTTCACCCGCAGTAAGATTTCAGCATGTGGGGGAAAGGAAAACCTCAGCTGACCTCAGGCAGGGCAGGGTGAGCAGTGGAGGATTCAGGGGACATTGAATGGGGCAGATGGAACCCACCCTCAAGCAGGTGATGCCCCGGGACACTGGGGGGGCAGGCAGTCCCACCCCTGGGCTAATTGTTGGCTGATTATTTATCAAAACATCTTTCCTTCTGGAGGCTTCAGCCTCCACATTTCCAACCCGTGCCAAGTTAATGACAGAGCTGCTTTTCAGAAACATCCGACAAACACACTAAATCCCCCAGAGCACTCTCTTGGATGAGGAAGGAGCCACCACCTTCAGCAGAGAAGTGGTCCAAGGGTATTTTTTGTTAAAAACCCAAAAGCACAGCTTCTGAGGAAGGATTTAGTGATGCAGAAGTTCCACCACCACCACCCTCCACCTGTCTTGTTGAATAAATTTGGGTCTGAAGGCTTTTTAATCCATAAGCACTGCGCTGAGCACTGTGATTCCCACGGCGGGGAGAGCGGCCACAGCAAAAACATAATTTCTAGACTTTTACCTGCTGTAGCCAAGATCTGTGCAGCCCAGAGAGCTGCAGGTTGATGAGGGTATTCATGAACAGTCAGCTACTGGAAAAGAGGACATTTTACAGAGGGATTTAATTCTTTCAGTGTTTGAATATTTTCCTGGAAAGAAATTAATCTGGATTTTTTTCTATGTATTCCTGTTCCCAGAAGTTAAACAAAGCTTTGCGACACAGGGACCATAGTGCTGGAGAGCAAGGGATCCTGAGTTTCTAAAGCAGCTTCTGGCCATTAAAACCCCCATGAAGTCACAGTGGGAAGCAGGCAACAGGCAAGCAGCAGGCAGCATGGCTGTGGCAACTGATGCTTTCGGACATTCCTCTTTGATCTGCAACATGAGATGGTCATGCCTGATTGCTGCTCACAGCCTTTTGCCCAAAGGAGGTCAATATTTGAAGCACTTCAAAGCCACCAGCCCCTCTGAAATGCCTTGCATTAGTAAATCCCAGCTTTTGATTAGAGCATCCTCCCGCCCCTCCCCCACCAGTGATGCCCTCCTGGGCACGGGGTGGTCCAGGATCCGACTGCTTGTTGGAGAAGCAGCCATCACCCATGACCAAACACCAGGCCATGCAGGTTAAATGTCAGCCTAAGTTTTGATCAGTCCCTTCCATCTAAAAGGAAAATAAAATCAGGAGAAAAGAGACGGTTAATAATGCTTTTCATGCCCTCACTTACTCATGACCACATTTGGGACTGCAAACTGTTTTTGAAATGTGGATTTCAGCATGTGCTTATCACCACTCATGACCCAGTGGAAGCCCGGAATAAAAAACCACCAGTAAAAGTATCCTGACCTTTAATTCTCAACCAAAGCCTACAGCGCTGAGTAATTGCACTCCTAGCCCTGGCCATTTGCCTCCAAGGTCTTCAGGGAGGTAGAAGCTAGATTCCTTCCTCTCTGCAGTCATGGCAAGGAAAAAGGAACAAACAAACAAACAGGAAAGCTGCTCCCAGCTGGAGCACAAGCCCGGGGGGGAATCCAGAAAGTTATTTAAAGCTCTGAGAAGTTCCTCCTTTCAGCCACGTCGCTCGCTTGAGGAGAAGTAGTGGGTGGACGGCAAGGAAAGGAGTTGCTGCAAGGCCAGTTATTATTAGCTGCAGTCAAATGAGCTGGGATATTTCAGGATATCATCAAGATATTCCTGCAAGAGTGGCTTCTCCTTCACTTAGAAGAGTGCAAGGAGGCTCCATGCTGGTGTCATGGAGGTGGCGGGCGGCTTTGGCATCTGCTGTGGCCCAGGCTTGAATCAAGTTGTACAGCTGTTGCTGAAGCATGAGGAGCACCATCAATATCTTACTGAGGGTCTGGTAGCTCAGCAGTGGTTTTTTACCACCTTAGAAAAAACTCCATCCCTAACAGCAGCTTTCTGTGTGCAGATAATTATTTCCATGGCATTGTTAATTGGGGCTTCTGAGCAGTATCTTTATTAATTCTGCAGATTGCAAGCCATTAACTGATGGGATACACCCTAACAGCTCTGAAAAATGAGTGTAAAAAAAAGAATTTTTTCAAATATCTCATTTTCTTAATTCACCCTGCCTTCATCCTGTAGGTTAGCAAGGTGCAGTAAGTCTCTCAAATTGTGATGCTATATCAGAGCAGGTCTTGGGGTTGTTGATGATGCATTGAATGCTGGTCTGATTGGAGCTTGGGGCTGCCTCAAGCAGGCACAGAGGTGTGTGAAAGCTAGCATACTTCAAAATGTCCTGGGGATGCCCTGAGGTGGACTGAATAGAAGTGCCTGGAACTGTGCACAGCACAGAACCAGCTCCCTGGCTTTTGTTGACAGCAAAAGTGCAAGAAGCCCAGCCCCGGCATGTGCTGCTCCTGCAATGAGAGCAGAGGCTTGTCATACTTCCAGCACTAAACTCCAGCATCGTAAACAGCTGAAGCAGAGACAATCAATTCTGCTGATGCTCAAAGGATTGGGAACGTGCCATATGAGGAAAGGCTGAGAGACGTGGGTTTGTTCAGCCTGGAGAAAAGAAGGATCAGGGGAGGGGAGACCTTAGCACCATGTTCCAGGATTTAAAGGGTGGCTACAAAGAAGACGGAGACTCCTTTTTGACAAGCAATCACATGTAAAAGGTGACAGGTAATGGGCATAAGTTACTCCTGAGGGATTCCGGCTGGACACAAGAGGAAAATTTTTCATATTGAGAACAAGCAGCCTTTGGAATAATCTCCCCAGGGAAGCAGTGGACTCCTCGACATTGGACACATTTAAGACTCGGCTGGAAATTAAGGGTGTTGGGACATCATGTCTAGGTTATGCTTTGCTCAGAAAGGTTGGACCAGGGGTCCAATCATGATCCTTGGGGTCCCTTCCAACCTGGTATTCTATGGTTCTATGATGATTCTATGACATACATCAAGGAGGAGAAACCAGCAGTGAGTGCAGGGTATCATTGGCTGTCCCTCAGGGACAATCAGGTGGATAGCATGGACCATTTGTGTCTGAAGAAGTAATGATTCATGTTAAAAAGCAGAAGGGAGCTGCCACCCCCTTCACTTCATGGATGAGGGTGTCAAAGCCCTCCTGGAGCTTCCCACGTCGCAGTTTCCTGTTGTCCCTTTGCACTCCCAGCAGGAACACTGGCATTACTCGTGTGCAAACATTTTCAGAAGAGGTACAGGGTGTTGGAGGCTCCTGGCTGTATCCAGCAAGACATCACCATCCCCAGCCTGCTGCATGATGCAAACCAAAGGTCAGAGGGTCTTGTCAAGTGAAGTCAGCAGAGGATGCTGCATGGGACCTGGAGGCACACTCTTCAGTGCAGGGGAGTAGATGATTAGTTCAAGGAGCAACTTACTCCTGAGGAGACAGATACTTTTAAAATTTTTTTTTTTGCTTTTAAAAAGGCAATAAATGTTTCACAGCTCTGGAGGAAGATGCCTCAATAGCTACTATCCAGGGAACACAGCATGAAATCTCTGTATCGTGAGTGCTATTTATACATTTTTATTTTTTTTTATATATGACATAAATGGTGACTGATTTTATGGTCCATGATTAATTTAGACATAGAATAATGGAAAGCCAGGAGCACTCATCCAGTTCAAAGGGTCATAACAGATAAATAATGCATGTTTACATAACTGTAATATCAATCTTGGTAACAAATGATCTGTAGAATGTTGGCAGAGGCTGGCTGCAGAGAGCTGAGAAACGCTCCTCAGAGGCAGCAGCATTGCACCAAGAGGGCCTTCAAGCAATGCAAGTTTGGAGGTCCACCTGCCGTGCACTACCACTTATGCCTGGAGACGTGCCTAATCCTCTCTGAACTCAATATAATTGAGCAAATCCAGCTCAGCTGCTTCTCTGAGAACATCCACATACAGGAAAACTGAAATGGGAACTGGATTTCTGGGTATTTCTTAAACACCACTGAATTTCCTATTCAGTTTTCCTGTATATAGATGTCCTCAGAGAAGAACATCTGTAGATATTCTTGGAGCAGAACATCCTGCACTTTCTTAGCTGAAGCAGAAGGACCAAAGCTACGATCGGAAGTACACCCCTGTCCAAAATACAGCTGCGTTGTCCTACCGGGGTACAATGTCTGGATACCATCTGTTTCGAAGTCTTCCTCGCAGATCCTCAAACACATGGGGTTTTTTTTTTGCTTTGTTTTGTTTTTCCTGGGAGGAATTTGGATGCAGACAGGGAAGAGAATTCAGATATTGATGCCAAAGGCCCAGAGAGCAGGAGCAAAAGGACACCCCAAATCCCATAAGAGCACACAGCCATGTTAAGATGGAGCTCGTCTGCTGTGATGAAACCATGCGATCATCTACCTGCAAAGAGGGTGAGCTGTGTGTCACAAATAATGAAGCATCTCTGCATGCCAACACCACGGTTATCTTTGGAATAAATAATATAGTCTTATTTTTAAACTTGTCAGCTATTGCCTGTGGTATTTGTGTTGTATTGCATTAACTGTGGTTAGATAAAAGGTGTTTCTCATTAGGAAATAAACATTTCTGATAGAAGCGCAGAGTCCATGGGTGAGTGGGGTTCAAAAGGAAAAGAAAGAAAAATGTGTTTTTCCACAGACACCCACTGTGTGTGCGAACAACAGCCAACACATTTTGCTGCCTTTAGGTGGTTTCTCAAGTTGCCAGAGGTTAGTCACAATTGTCTTACCAAGTGCTGCATGCGTAACATTGGACATACATATTTAATTATAATAGGCAACGGCTATAGCTGAAATGCCAAAGTATGCATTGCGTACAGTATATTTTAACCAGAGCAGAAAACCACTTTGGCTTTCCTATTGCCTCTAAAGGTTGAGTTATGCAATTCTTTTCAGGAAACAAAATCTGCTACAGTCCCATTGTGTTTGCATATTTTAATACAGCTGAGCAAGGCGGTTCTGGCCACTTGCTGATGTGAAATGTCGGGGTAGGTGGTTATATAAATGTTATTTTTAGATGCAATTTAAAAACCCCAGATCTTTAATGCTAACACATTTTTCCTCACTAGCTTTCTTGAACTAAAAGGCTATTATGTATTTCAAGAAAGGATTGCATTTTGCTTGTGGCGTAACAATACAGCCAGCTTAATTGTGCATATGTTAATGGTTTGTTTTTAGAAAGAACCTTATCAGGCTCCAAGGCTCCCCAGCAATAACTTGGCTTTGCACTGCACAGACCCTTACCTATAAAACTATTTTATTACCTACACAGAAATTGCAGCCTAATGGCTCTTGTCCTGTGCTCTACTGCTGCGCCAGCACTGGGCTTCACTGTGGGGCCCAGAACTACCCAGGACCAAGTCACATCTGTCACTTCTCCTTTCAGCATGTAACACATTTCATTTGGAAAAATCTATCTAGCATTAACCCTAACCCCATTTCCATGTGATAAGTGTAAATAATAAATAAAAATAAATAAATAGAAATTTGGTGGGTAGTTTGAGCTGTTTATAATAATAAGTATGGAGGTAGAATGGCTGCTCCTGACATTTGGTGCAAATAGGAGTCATGGTTTTTTTGATTTTGAGAGGTTTTTTCCCATTTGCAATTTGAGCAAGGACATAGGCTACGCATTGGCCACCCAAATCTTGCCTGTGTTTCATGCCAAGGAAGTGCTGGAGGGATGGGCAGGGAGTACCCTGCAAGGCTGGGATGGGCAGCAGGGACACATGACCTGGCTGGTGATGGGCTGCAGTGGTAGATCAGCAGTGCAGGAGATGGCCCCAACTCTGCACCCTATGCTGGGAATGGGCATCCCTAGAAAAAAAAAGCACTATGAATAGTAACAGCAAAGCCCTTTCTTTGCTTCAAGCATTGGCCAGCAGTGCAAAATTTAGGGATGTATCAAAATTTGTTCTTGGAAAACCATTAAGCTAAGAAATTCCTGCCCATTCTGGAGATGGAAACAGAGATGTGCCCTTTCGTGTTTCCTGTCAGCAGCAGGGACACCCACAGGCAGATGAGGAAGGATATAAATGCTAAAGAGTTCCCCAATGTATGGGTAGAAGCACAAATGCCTTCAAACCCAGAGGCTGTAAATTCAATTATTTTGTAGTAAGAGCTAAGAGTTATCCGTGGCTTCAATAGCACTGGTACTCTGAAGTTTCCATTGGGAAAGAAGTGTCCAATGGAGGAACCAGATTCAGGTGAGACCCAGAATGAAAATAAATGAAAAGCAAATCACAAGGACTTTTCTAAATCAGATATATTGTCCCACAAACACAAGGCATGTGGGCGTGATGCCTGTGCCTTGGGTGGATCAGCATTTGTAGATATGCATATTGCCATTAAAAAGGCATGCTTCCAAAAACTCGTACCATTTCTACCAGAAGATTAAAGTTTAAGTGATTAAATTTTCTCCTCCCGTTTTTATTTTCTGCAGAACAAGAAATGTTCAGGGTGAACGTATTACAGAGACTATGTTTCATGCTGGAGAAAGCAGACATTTGTCACCTGCACAAGCTAAAATATTAAAAAATTGTTCTACTGAAAAGAAGCGTGAAGAAGTCATTCTAGGGCATAGTGTACTTTCCGTGCCTGTTATGAATGGGTGGGAAGTGGGTTAATTGTATACTTATACACTGTGGAATTTACATGCAGATTTGGTATGAAACGATGTAACCCCTATGTTATTCCATATTTCACGTTTCCATGGTGTGCCTTTTTCTGCTGGGAGGCTGATGTTAAATGCCTATTTTTGTTTTTCTCTCTCTCTCTCCTTAATTTTAAGAATTTCTCTGGACACTGCACAAGCAAATGAATTGTGCTGTTGTTAAATAAACTTAAAAAGGTGTCAGGAGCCAAAAAATATTCTCATGGCAGTAAGGTCTTTTAGTAATGAAACATCGATTCCCCTTCTTCCCCCTCCTCCCCGCCACCGCCTAGATATATTTCTCCTACTTTAACGGTTGGTTAAAGAAAAATGGTGATTAGGTTCTGAGAGCATAATCCACTGTCAGCAGCTTAAGTTAGTATTTCAAAATCTTTATGAGATTAGTGTATTCATTTCTCTACATTGGCACAGGCTTTTCTGATTGCAGTTGCATGATGCACACGATCCATAGGGTCATTTTAAAGTGGAAAAAACAGGATTTATTGCTTCTTGAGTACTCATTAAAAATAAGGACAGTGCTAATTGGGATCTTAATTGGTGGGGGTATTTTCCCATCCACGTTGTATGATGCGCTCGGCTAGCTCACCACACCAAGTGGTCACCGATCACCCAGAGAAACCAAGACCTCCTCCCAGCAGATGAACTCTTCCATGACATGAAATCATTCCTCTGATCTGAAACAGATCCTGTGAGGAGCGCAGACGTAAGCTGAGGATTTTCTGAGGCAGCCGGCATTGACGCCTGACTCTTGTAATGCGGCAGCTGCCTGTGCCAGGACCGCTCTGTGTACGCAGGGATAAACTAAGAGTCAATTTGGCCTGCAGAGCATTCAAGATGCTTAGTCTTTACACAGGAGGATGCTGGTAAATATTTACCAGAGACCTTGCAATAGTTTCTGGTCTTATATTAAGGCAGGCATTTAAAAATTAAATGAAATTCTTATTACAGGCTCGGTAAAATAGAACAAGTCCAGAGGGACCGGTCTGGTCTTTCAGGTGAATGATGCTTTAAAGTAAGTGCCTTAAGGACCCATGGAGTAATATTTCAGTGTTTATGCTTTTATACGGTGGGATATTAACCCAGTGAAATACAAGTGGTGGTTTTGCTTTTGTAATGTGCTTCAAGGTCTGGGGCTGGTTTGGCACAGAGTTTACCACAGCTGTTGATCCCATCCTCTGGGGCTGGAGGAGCATAATGAACCATTTACCTGCTAATGAAAATAGGAGCTATTAAGACAAATTAGAGAAAGAAGTGTAAGGACAACTGTGTTCTGCACTGCTGTAACAAACAACATCTTTTTCTTGTAATTAAGCTGTGAAGACGCTGCAAGCTCCCAATCCAACTGTGAACTGTCAGGCAGAAATATGCCAGCTCTCACGCTCCGCTGTAATTATTTGGGAAGTTATTTCTGCTCGTCCTGCCTCAGAAACTTTCATGGCCAAGCAGGCTGGCCCTTGGCTGAAGGAAGGCATTTACACCAACTTGCTCCAATTAGTAGAGCCCCTCGCTACTAACAAATGATGGGGAAGTGTTCAGTAAATCACAGCTGGAGAGACTGAAGTGTATTTATAGTTGACACGCGATATACTCTGCGTCTGCCTTGCCTTAGCCAGGCAGGATAGTAGGAAGATGCTCTCCAAGTCATGAGTTTGCTTTGGGGCTTTGCTGGCTGGTAATTCTGAGGCTGCACTCATTTGGGAGCAAAATTTGTCTCTGTACAATTAGGGAGAAGACAAGGTACTAACCATGCTTGGGAAAATTAATCTGCTATACTGATAAGAGAAAGGATTAGGCCATTATTGTGGAAAAATAATTTAAGCTATTAGCTTAATGCCCAGCTGCAGTGAGGAAGGCAGAAATGATAATGGGCTTTTTCAGCAGAGTGGAGACAGGAGCAGCAGCGCTGGTGGGATCGCCGTGAGAAAGCTTAAAGGAAGGTGGAAAGCAGCTCCACAGATGAGTTGTTTGCAGAGGTGCACGTGAAGGATTGAAAAAGTTGAGAGATATAATTGCAAAGCTTAGGAAGTGCCTATGAGTCACGCTGGCAGGAAGGTTTGGAACGTGGGGTGGCATACACATGAGACAAATCAGCTGGGAGGAGTGCTGGAGCAAATAAGCTCTCTGGAGAAAGGAGGAAAAAAAAAAAGGGTATGGCAACCCCCCAAAAAATAGATTTTAAGGTGAGCTAACTAAGAAGAGAACAAGTGGCCTGCTCCAGAGGGATATGTTGGTCTCTTATTTTTCTTATGGTTTCCCTAACTACAGTCATAAATAATGCCCATTGTAAGGTCTTTGCAGGGTTTGCTGAGCGATGTGACGTATTCCTTGCAGAGAGTCACTTTGCAAGGAAAGTGCACCAGGGATTCAGAAATACACTGGAAAGGGTGAAGAGGAAAGTAAGAGTTTTCCCTTGATGCCACATGCGATGTTTCCCTCCTCCCTGGGGTTGAAGACAAGGGTCAGGAAGTGGTTTTCTGATGGCTATGAAGCACCTTTGAACGCCCATATAACATAAGTGAGCTCTTCCCACCTTTTACCTTATTCTCCTTTTCTCCATCAGTTTTTGACACCTTCTGCAAAGCGAGGCAATTGCATAATTCTTCAAATCAAGTATTATCGGAGTCTCTGCAAATAGAAATCTTCTAGCTCTCACTGGGCTGTTAGCAAAGCCAGTAGGAGGCTGGGAACCTCCCCAGTCTGCAGTGCTTATAAAACGTTTGAAAAGGAGAATTATAGTGAAAAAACTGTACGTACTGAAATAGCCACCCCAAGCCTACCGTGCCTCCTTTAATACAATAACTGGATGCAGTAAGTCATTTCTCAGACAGTTGGGTATGCGTTTAATGTGATAACTTGAAGATAAGGGGAAATTATTCAATCACTTAGTATTTTCTCATCACAGCTGAAACAAAGAATATGAAATAATTGTTTGACCAAATGATATAAAAAGGACTGAGGGAAATGCGCGGTGTGGTCTGAAATTCATCATTTCCTCCAGTGTGAATCATAGCCATTATACAGCAATGATGAATTATTTGGGAGAGGTGCTGCCAGGCAGAGAAAATCCCAGTTACGTATTCCTCACATTTAGATATCTTCAACTATTTTCCAACACAAGGCCACTCAGAATCTTCCTTACAGAAATAATAGCAATTCCCCGCACTGCATCTCCATTGCTCCCTGCCTTACACTTGGCTGTATCACTATTAAAGCATCTTTTGTTATTTGCCTGCTAATGCCACAAGACTGGTCTTTTGTGATTTGCCAAGCCCTAAGCATAACAGATAAGACTGAGCAAATAAAATAATTTGGATTTAGTTCCCAGAAGGAAGGAACCACCTCATGAAAGACAAGTGCTTCGCAGACAAGATTTTCCCATATAGAAACACCCATATGGTCTTCCCCAAGGTTCAGTGTTGGGGCTGGTTCTGTTTAACATCTTTATCAATGATCTGGACAGGGAGATCAAGTGCACCCTCAGTAAGTTTGCAGCTAACACTAAGTTGGGCAGGACTGTTGATCTGCCTGAGGGTAGGGAGGCTCTTCAGAGGGATCTGGACAGGCTGGATCAATGCACTGAGGCCTATTGTATGAGGCTCAACAAGGCTCAGTGCCAGGTTCTGCACTTGGGTCACAACAACCCCACACAACAATACAGACTTGGGGAAGAGCAGCTGGAAAGCTGACCAGGAAAAAAAGACCTGGAGATACTGGTCAACAGTGGCTGAATACAAGCTGGCAGTGTGGCCAGGTGGCCAAGAAGGCCAATGGCATCCTGGCTTGTATCAGAAATAGCATGGCCAGCAGGACTAGTGCAATGATCTTCCCCCAGTACTTGGCACTGGTGAGGCTGCACTTTGAATACTGTATTCAGTTTTGGGCCCCTCACTACAAGAAAGATACTGAGGTGCTGGAGCGGGTCCAGGGAAGGCCAATAAAGCTGGTGAAGGGTCTGAAGCACAAGTCTTGAGTTGGGTGTTGGACTCTTCTCCCAAGTAATGAGCAATAGGACAACAGGAAATGGCCTCAAGTTATGCCAGGGAAGGTTTAGACTGGATTTAAGAAAAATGTCTTCACTGAAAGGGTTGTCCAGCATTGGTACAGGCTGCCTTGGGGAAGTGATGGAGTCACCATTCCTGAAGGTACTTAAGACATGTAGATGTGACACTTACGGACATGGTTTAGTGGTGGACTTGGCAGTGCTGGTATAACGATTGGACTTGGTGCCCTTAAAGGTCTTTTCCAACCTGAATGATTCTATGATTATATATATATACATATACCTGTATATATTTGTCTGTGTGTATATGTCCTTGGCCCTTGGGCCTCATTTGCTGACATTTTAAGCAAGTGTCTACGTTACAGTTGGTGCTTCCCTCTCCAGCCACCATTGAAGCCACAGTGGTGGGTGGCCGTGACCAGACTTTGCTGCTCTTTCCCTGCGGAGATGCTGCAGTTGAATTTCAGAGGTGATTTGAGGATGGGTCTCATGAGGATGTTAAAATTGACCCAGCCAGAGCACACATTTCTGTGATCTCCTTGTTTGCGCATGTCCTCCCTGTAGAAATGTAGGTCTTGGAAGCAGTTGGTCTGAAAATACTAATTTCATACATTTCAGTACAACCCTTCATAAATATAGAGCTCTTTGCTCTCTTTTCAGATCCGATGAAAAGATCTCTGCAGAACCAACGTGGGAATGACATGTGAGTAAGGTCCAGGAGGAGTCCTGCTGAATTAAATGGAGCTTCTCCCAGGGGCGAGGGCTGTGAATCCCAGCCTGCCCTTGAAAATAAATCTGTCCCGTATACAGAACTTCGCTTTTTCTATTCAGGTCATCTTTGGTGCCTAAACACTGTATTAAAAATGACAGACATTGCCTCTAAGTTACTTCTGTCAGGTTTCTGCCTAAGCACACGTAAACACACTGATCTTTGCAGCATCAGTGCACCTAAACATCAGAAAGGATTTTTTGGCTCAGCTCGCATACATATTAGCTGCCTCTCTGTGGTAGGACGCAGGACCTGTGAGGTGATACTATGTTTCCCAAGGATTTCAGGCTGTCCTGTGTTTCAAGACAGTGGAATAGTTACTCACTTTGTAAGTGGAGAGTCCTCAGAGCAGATGATATTTTTTATCTTCTGTATCTTGCTGTTCAAGTAGTCTCTGTTTAATTAATATTTTTCTTCCTTAAATGCTGTCCTTCCCTTTCATCCTTACCTTCTTCTGCCACAGGAGCCATTGGCATGTCCTGCTTCTCATGAGGCTACTACCACGCTGGCAACACAGCTAACATCCCACCCCAGGAAGTTTAAATGTTTTGTGCTGCCCAACATTCTATTTTCCATCTTCCTCACTTCAACCAGCATTTCATTATCCCTATAATCAGGCCAGCATGCCTCTATGCCCCAGCCCCAAGGCAGCCACCAAAATTATGTTGCATGCAAACACTAGAAATTGCCGGGTTAGTGCTAACGTTAGAAAGTTCTTGCCACCTCCTTCTCGTCTTTAAGCCATTTAGCTTAATTTTGTGCAGTTACCTCTAGCTAGGCTGGAATGTGTGGTGATATAACCCCGCTATTTATATAATCACCCAGAAAATTATGTCCCAGTGGGTATCTGGGTTTGTTTTGGTGTTACTGCATAGGTTCATCACAGCAGGGAGCAAACGCCGGTGAATGCGCCAAGGACATGGGGCAGCACAGAGGCTCGTTTTGGGTGAGAGTGAGAAAGGGGCTCCCTGGACATCCCACAGGACATGGCACCAAACCTCTGGCTGGGAAAAGAAGAACCCTTTCTCCTTCCCCTTCCCTTTTCCTTTCCTCTTCCCCTTTCTTTCTGCGTCACATCTGGCTGTGGCTGACACTGCTGTAGAATGAAAGGAGCTGCTGGTGGCTATTTACTAACCAGATTAGTGAAAACCAATAAATTCTTGTACAGGTCATCTTGAACACTGTAAACATACTCACCACAAGATCCTCAAAGACCCAGATTTTGGACAAATCAAGTATCTTCTTTCACCTCGAAACCAAAATAATTATAAGTTCTTTGTAAAAAGTAATTTCTTCTGCTCCTGACTTTTTATCTTACCTGTGCACCTGGGTTCACAAATCTTTCCTTCAAAGCTACCAATGAATATTTGCATTGAAACTGTTTTAAATAAATGTGTGCATGGAAGATGCGTAACGGTCTTTTAAAAGGCATCTGCACAAAACCCCAGGTTGCTCTATCCCTGATCAATATAGACACATTTATATGTATCAATCCTCCCTACATGGGAAAATTAGAGAAAATAGAAAAATTAGGAAAACCTTTCACCTCTGGTGAGGTTGTGGGCAGCAAATGAACCTGCAAATACACAGCATCAGTGTCCTGGAGCATACTTCGTGCCCATGCCGCAAGCCCTCTGCAGGGCTCAGACACAGACAGTAGCAAACAGCAGCTATAAATAAAGCCAAGGCAAAACAAATCACTGTTACATGTGGCCATTTAAAAAAAACTCATAGGTTGAGACTGCAGGAGCAAAGGAAGAGCTGTGCTATATTTATGCTGTTTTAATTAGACTGAAATGTATTAAACAGAGGGGTTGGAAAATGCCCATAAAGATGAACCCTAGGTGAGGGAAGCTTAACCCCTGGCTGTCCTCCCCAGCCAGAGGATATTTTCCTACCAATGTTAGTCCAAAACACTTCATGGCAGCTCTTCTCGTAAGGAGCAGCTTGCAAGGAGCATTCAATGCTCATCCTGCATGGGATGGAGCAAGGAAGCCCTCTGCCAGGATGCTGCCAGCCCAGCACTGGTCCTCTGGAGCATGGTCTGCAGGAGGACATAGGAATTCGAGCCTCACAGGCTCTGGGCACAAGCAGCAGCTCTTCTGAAGCAACCTAGGGACCTTCCTCCTGCTCAAAGCTACAGGATTTAAAATAAAATGAGATGAGAAAACATGAACGGTCAGATATACTCAAGACCACTGTCGTACTTTTTTTTTCTCTTAACTTTAAACCCAGGGTTCTGCAAACAGCAATGACAAAATGGATGGCTTCTCTAAGCTGCTTTTTTTGTGGTAAAAATAGTTGTTCAATGACCTTTTGAAACCAGAGGAACATTTGGCTCATCTCTATGATGCCTTGCAGCCAGTGATTTTTTGGATGGGACAAGTGCATGTCTGTATTTTAACCACACAGAAGAAATGTTCCTCATCTGCATGGGACACTCTCACATGTGATATTGCAGCTTCAGCTAATTACCATCTCCGTATTGCTTCTGAGTCTGGATGAAGCGAAGCTCAAATCCATGTGATTTATCCTCCCTAGTGCTTGCTTTGACAAAACTAATCTTTGAGAAATGTTTGAGCAATCAAACTGTCTGGGGCTTATGTGCTTCTCAGTCTCAAAACCTTTTCGGTTTCCAGCTGCTGCCAAGGGTCTCTGGGCCATCTGGAGAGAAGTTAAAGGGAAAGAAAAAAACTCCATCCCTAGACTGAGTCTGGGTCATTCACTGTTATAATATTTCTTAATAAGTGTTTTTCTTTCCTCTAAGCTGCACTCCACAGTGGTGCTGTGCCTTTCCTCCCCAGTTCCCGAGCTCTGCTGCCCCAGTCATGGGCTGCCCTGAGGTGCAGCCGGCTCAGCCCAGTGTCAGGAGCTTGGGTCCAAGCAGATGCAGCAAAATGGAGTAAAGGCAGACTAGGCTAATGAAGAGGGAGATCAGCTACAAAGGAAAGGGCTGCTGGCACATGCATATATATTTCTGCTCTCATTTTGGCTTACCCAGTGCCATGTGAGTACCCCCTCAGGACCAGGTACTTTGTAGGGACACTCAAATTCATAATCAATGCCTCGCTCTAGCAGCAAAATTCTGAGAAAATAACAGTTTGGGTAAAGCAAAGTCCAAAGACTTCATTCAGCAGGAGGAACCCACCTTCTCCCATCCCAAAGCAGCCTCTAACTGCAGCATGCTTTGAACCTCACGATGATTTTTACTCATTTTCACTCCTTCAGGAGTTTTGTAAGAAACGAACCAACTTCCAGAGAGCAGTGCAGTAGGAGTTTTGATCAGGATAGCTTTTCTTCACTCCCTAAGTGGAAAGCAATTGCTACATTGCAGAAGCCTATCTCAGAGCATTTTGAATCAACCGAGGGCACAGGGCATCTCATTCCTCTGCTTTTTAGTTTGACGATGGGCAGTTACCCCTGCAGCGGCTGCCACAGCCTCTAGCAACCACATCCCATGGGTCACAAGCCACCTCATGCTTGTGATTCTTGTCCTTTGGGGAAGGTGCAGGCAGGGCAGGCAGCAGCAGCTTGTTCCCCCCAGCATCTGGTCGGGCACTGCTTGGACTCAGCACCCAGTTCAGCCAGAGGCTGCTCTCAGCATCACCCTTTGGCAGCAGCTTTTCTCACACATCTTCTCCAAAACAGCTTTCAAACAGATCTCTGAAAAAAAACCCCAACCAAAGAAAACAAAACTAAAGGGCCTTTGCAGGGTCCTGACAAGTTTTCCATGTTACTCATTTACATGCCTTTGAGCTGTCTGGCTGCAGGAGGTTCCATTTGCAAACCAGGCTGCAAAACAAAACACCTCCCTCGAGGTGTGCAGCTTATCATAACCGCCATGAAAGGGGGCTTGCTTGGGAACAGTTATCAGCATCATCTCCTGAAGACAATGCTCACTGTGTCCTCTGCTCCCCTCCTCCTTACACACCCAAGAGACACAGCAGTCTTTCACATGTCCAGAGGATGCAGGAGGCAGTGAGAGCTTTTGTGTTCAGCATCAGACAGTGCCTGCACACACACTCCCTTTATTTTTTTTCTTCTCCTTTTTCTTTCTTTAAAAGAAAGAACGAAGGGGGTTTTTTTCTCCTTTTCTATTTGTTATTGTTTTCCAGTCAGAGCCTTTAATGTTCCCTCACACCCTCATCCCAGCTGCATAAGAGGGATCTAACACTTTCCCCCTAGCTTCGTTAAAGTGTGAAGACCTCATTATCCCTGGTCCCCAGCCCATGCAGTCTGGGGCTCCCCATGGTGCAGGTAGGAATGGGCAGCCTGCTCTTACCCGTAAAGCTGCCTGGCTCACTGACCAGGGTCTCTGGGTAAGAAGAGCAGGAAATTGTTGCTTTTAGTGTTCTCTTGAAAAAGGTAAACTTTGGGTCTTCTGTTCGCTGTTTGGCAATAGGGGAAGTGGGTGTGAGTTGTGAAGAAGGCTGGAGAAAAATGAAGGGCACATTCAGCACTGCGGCTCTCCTGCCCAGCCCTGCTGAAGGAAGGTGCCTGGGACACTCACTGCCCACTTGTCAATCTGCATGCCATGTACCTGTACCTGGCTCTGCCAAAGCTGAGGCTTCAAGGCACGAAGACACATCTTGTGTCCCCATCAGACTGCCAAGAAGCACACGAGACATGAGGATGGTCCCAATGTCTCCACAGACCCTGACGTGACTGGGAGCAGTGGGGCTTACCCATGCACCCCACTGATGACCATGCATGGAAACTGCTGAAGACAGCTGAAAGCAATATACAGAGTCATCCCCACCAGCCCTGTGCTCCTGCCAGGCTGAACAGGTACAGGTAACCCAACTTCACCACATCCCATCAACCAGGTACAGTAGGAGGCTCTTCATTCCCCTATTGACCTTCTCCTCTTGAGACTGAGCAAGCCCAAGTCCCCGTGTATGCCATGTATCATAGAATCCTAGAATGGTTTGGGTTGGAAGGGATCTTAAAAATCATCTAGTTCCAGCCATCCTGCCATGGGCAGGGACACCTTCCACTAGACCAGGTTGCTCAAAGCCCCATCCAACCTGGCCTTGAACACTGCCAGGGATGGGGCAGCCACAGCTTCTTGGGTAACCTGTGCCAGTGCCTCACTACCCTCACAAGGAAGAACTTCCTCCTAATACCTAATCTAAATGTCCCATCTGTCAGGTTAAAGCCATTCCCTCTTGTCCTATCACTACTTGATCTTACAAAAAGTCCCTCTCCAGTATGCTTTTACACCAACTCTTACGAGTGCTAATGATCTGCCAAAAGTTATTAATGAATTTTCATGTTTTACAAGTGACATCAGGTAAACTAGGGATCAGGAGCCACAGTAAGAATTAAGGAGAGTCACTGAAAGGCATGAGAAGTGAATACAACCAGCGGAGTACATCCATGGAGGTACTTAGGTCCTTTCTCAACAACAAACTTGTCTCCAAAAGTCAAAGTTGACTTCTGGGGATAAAATGTACAGAATAATAAGAAGCATTTGTGCATGAAAGTAATAATTTAAAAACGCCCAAACAACTCAAATATAGCATTTCCTTCCAAAACCTGAATGGCATATAGGTGGCAACAAGGTCTAATCATCCACACTGAATTATGGACCATAGAAATATGGCCATAGAGATGACAGCCCCTCTGCTCTCCAGACTGTAAATTTGGAGGGGAAAAAGCCATGGAGCTTTAGCTCATTTTAGCTCAAAGGCTGGACCTCCAACAGCTTGGGACTGGTTTAAGGAATAATTATCACTGTGCTTTCAACTTGGCATCAGTAAAATTTGACCAAACGTCAATATTTAACACTGCCTTTTTTATCCTTATATCTGGATGCTTTTAACTATAAAAACTACAAATTAAATTATTTTCAGCCTGCTGCTTTCTCCAGTCCTTGATGGCTAACAGCTTCCATTGCCAGCAAGGTCTGAGGTGCTAACAGTGCTGGGGAGATGTCCAGGCCTTGAAGCCATGTTTTTGTAAGACTCCCCATGTGTCCACTAAGAAAACAGAAGAAGCAACAAAGCAGTTGCTCTACTCGAGGATCTGGCTCTTCTGCTGTGTCCTTGCCTGTCTTATGTTACTTGTCTTTAATACACAGGGTAAACCACAAATGGTTAAAAGTTCATTTAGAGTGGAAAATAAAAAAGCTCTCCCCATAGGCTCACTGAAGCAGCAGGCACAGCTCCGGAGCCCACCCCAGGGATTCCTTACCCTGCTCAGAAACCCAACTGCTCACACAGGCAACATCTGTAATTCATAATTCTGTCAAGCCAGCCTCCAGCTGGGGGATGTTTCTCTGACCTGCCAGTTGTACGATCATAATGATTTCCTAGGAAAAAAAAAAAAAAAAACAGAAGAAAAAAAGAAAAGAAGAGTGAGTTAAGGTCAAAACCAATTTAACTCCTTTTATATGCTGAAAGAGAAGCAAGGCCTGCCCCAGACAGGCACGGAGTGCAGCCCACCGGGGCTGGCTGGGTGCCCACTTCCCTCCAGCCCTGGGTGGGGACTGGATTGCAACACCCAGAGCAAGATGTTCCTTGTGCAATGTTTTCCTTCTGTGCCACTTTTCAGGCAAACTTTGGAAATGTTATTTTATCGCAGTGTTCATGATCTGGTGGGGTTTTTGTTTGGTGGTTTGTGGGTTTTTAAAATATTTTATTTATTTTTGTATTAAATAGACAGGATTAACTTATTTTCTCAGTTGCTGACTGTCAGCTGATTTAGCCAGCCCTGCCAAAATAACTCATGAATATGAGCAGCAGCTGGCTCTTTGAGGATGCTTATTCTGCCTATTTTTTTAAAGCTTCTTCCTGGGCAACTCTCCACACTAGGATGTACACTGCAAAGCATCTACGTATTGCATTCTATAGAATATTTTTGTTTTGGACATAAGTTTCACTTCACATCTATTCAAAACACATATGTAAATAGGAATCAGTGTTAAACAAAAAAAAAAATACTGAGAAAAAGACATGTGGTAACACATGGGGGAAGCAGAGAAAAGATACTATTATGCATGAAATATAGATGGGAGAAATAGCAAGGCAAACATACAAAAAAAGTGCTTTAAATATCAGGAGTTGCAAGAAGAGCTTTGGATATCAGATCACATGGAGAAACTTGGATATTGGGAGTGACAAATGACAAGCCAAGGGAATTGGGGAGTGGGTCGAGGTGCCATCTGCACCAGGCGACAGCACCTGGGCAGCTCTAGATCTCCCACTTATCAG
Source organism: Strigops habroptila (assembly GCF_004027225.2). Classification (NCBI taxonomy): domain Eukaryota; kingdom Metazoa; phylum Chordata; class Aves; order Psittaciformes; family Psittacidae; genus Strigops; species Strigops habroptila. The sequence goes on from NC_044281.2 coordinate 43,833,679, forward strand.
AAGGTCCAGGAATAGTATTAGCCCAAACTAACCCCAGAAGGGAAACTAAAGGTCAAATTTTAGACGTTTTCACAGCGAAAACCCCAAAGCATCTTCAAAACATTTCTTGCCTCCTCTCCGGGCTTTTGCTTCTGAACTGACCTTAAAAATCTGTCAGCAGGAGATTTGTAGAGGACCAGTGTGAGGGACAGGGTCAACTGCAGAGTGCTAAGCAGCACCCCCTCACCCCATAAATACCTTCGTACCATTGCCACAGCTTTCCTGCTGGAAATTCAAGCCCCAACTTGCTCAGAAACATTTGTGCAGCCAAGATAAACTCAGGGCAGAGTGGCTTTGATTCATCCCTGAGGGTGTGCAAGCTTGCACCCATGAAATGTTTATGAAAATTAATACCAGAATAGGTTAGAAATTGCAAAGTTTTCTTAAATATCCAATAACTGCTTTTTGCCATGGCAGCCCTTTACACTCAGTCACCAGGCATCCACTATATTTATTAATCAAAAAATTGTCTTGGTTTCTTGTAGTTGTGTTTTTAACATGTGTTTAGCACAGCATATGAAGTACATCCTGTCGTATCGGCATTGAACGTATCGTCTCCTGTAATTTGATGCTGTAGAGCTAATGGTTGCTATCAGCAAGGTCATTTAGCAATTGAGGGAGATATAAATCATCTCCAACCTGTTCCCTCACACAGTTCAGGCTGGCATCTCACGTTTGCCTATACCACATGCCCCGCATCTGCTTTCTGGGGATATCCTTGCACAGAATGTGTTAAACAGCATGTATGAGTTTACGGACGTATGCAAAAATATACATCGATGTTATGGGATGTTAATTAGTATACATGAGTCAGTCATTAGCAATGCAGATGATTAGAGGCAGACCTAAAAGCAAACACACCCAGCAATAGTTCAAGAACAAGTGGGAAAAGTTAGGGAAATATGTGGCATGAAGAGCAGAGGCGAGACAAAAGACAGTACCAAAAAATACAGCACACCAGCTCCTTACTCAAAAGTGCTCTGGTGGCCTCTGTGGAGCACGGAAATGACTTGGGACAGGTTTGTGTGAGAATTTTAGAGCAAATGCATATCCACAAGGCTCTGAATTCAGTAAGCTCTGTGTGATGCTCTGGAAAGGCCTGGAGCTAAGTCAGTCCTGCTGGCTTTGGCTTATGAAAGTTGTTTTTAAAACCCAAACACATCCCTGCAATTCACCTGGAGGATGGAGAAGCAGCTCAGTCCTGGGAAGTGGTTGGATTCAAAATCCATTTGTCTGAGATTCTGGGGTCTGATACCATATCTGATGCCTTGCCAAGATCTTTGCATCACCTGGTTTTAACCCCCAAGCAATAGAGACTGCTCAATGTTTTGCTCTCCCAGGAGAATTCAGCTTCACACTGATGATCTTGGATGTAACATAATACTGAGCCCCAGCCAGGGCTGGTATGTGAAAGTCAGATCACTCTTTGCTTATGGAGTATAGCATCTCATTTGGTTATTTTCTGCAAATAATAGCCTGCAAGGAGCTGCCCAAAATGCACAGCTGGAAAACCTGGTTGCAGGGGGTGACTCTGTATATTGCTTTGATCAAGCAAATGGCAAAGCTCTGTCTTACTAACTCTTTCTTCACTCTCACTGTGGAGATGTTGTTGGGAAAACCTGAAGTGGACTTACTGGAGTTTGTCTGTGGCCAAAATTAAGTTGTAACTGGGGTTCATGTTTGTGACTGCTGCCTATGAGGCATTCCTGGCTGAAAACTGTTTTCACTCACCCAAGCCAGCCACAGCTTTCAGAGGCTTTCTTGGTGAGATAAGAGTGTGGGGCAATGGCATGTTTCCATACTGGTACCAGCAAGATCTGCCAAGAGCATGTTTCACATCTCATTTGTATCAGTGCATTTCCCTGCTTTGCTATCGCCCACCACCTTTATTTACTTATTTATATTTGTGAAGGGGACTATACACTTAAGCAGGCAGTGATGGTGTGGCTCTTACTGCTTCACCTCTTTCATGGGACACTCCTGAAGTACAGAAACCATCTATTTTTGGACCATGCTGGTGAGTGGTACATAATCTGTTACTGAGGCTGCTCAAATATACGGCCAGCACATGATCGTGTCTTTCCCCAGCAAACTGTCACCTCTCCAGCTTCCCACCGCCCTCCACTGCCCGAAATGCCACACAGATACTGAACTTGCACCTACCATTTCCCAGGGATTCATTCCTTTTAGTTTATGTGGTTTTGGTGCATTTGCATGAACACAATGTCTATCAAAGGTGTCCCAACACTGGAATCTCACCAGCTTTAGCTGGAGCCAACCACAGACCGCACAGTCCTTGGTGACTCCAGTTGTTTTCTGAGCAGTTTAATGCTATTTTTCCATGTAAGACAAAGCCTAAATAACTCAGAATCTGACAGAAACCTGCTGATTAATATCACACAGCATGGTGGGAATGGGATATTAACCCTCAAGTTGTTCAGCATCCTGCAACCAGCATCCACACCAACAGGAGAACCTCAACACTCCTGTCCTGACATAGTGCAAGAGTCTTCATCACTAAGAGCTCAAAAAGCTAAAGAACAACCCTCATAAAAATACTGTGAACCAAATGAATTAAATCAGTTGTCATGTTCAGCACTCAGTCTAGGAGGTAACGGAAGCTGAGAAGAGAAAGGAATATGTAATTTAGATTGTGTAGTGGATAATTAAAGAGCAACTGAAATTAATGCAGGCTGTAACTATTTCGCTTGCTTCCAATCAGTACCATCAAGCTATATATTATCAAATGCATTAGGCTAGCTTTGAGAAAAATAATCATCTCCACTTTTTACCTAACCCCTTGCCAGCTCTCTGTAGCCAGCCACAGGACCTCATGCTAGCAGCATCCTTCAGGTTTTTAAAAGGGAAAATATTCTCAGTGATAACATTTTCAAGTGTGCCTAAGTGACTCAGAAGCTGAAATCCTATAGCCAGGTCAAGAGTGATTTTAGGGCTCTATTTCCCACTGCTTGCAGTTTTTCATGGACCCAGGTACCTCCTACAGCATCCTGGGTCCAAGAGAGCAATGCCAGGCTGAAGGCAGTAAAATGCCGTGTGCCAAGGGAAAGCAGCATGTGCACACCAGGCAAACACTGCTCATGGCTTCACTGCACACAGACGCTGAGACAGCGATTGAGGGGCTCCTGCAGCATGGGCATTTCAGTGCTCAGAGCCAGTCTGCTGCAAGGGAAAAAGGCTGCAGTGTTATGTCCATCGCCACTGAGAAATCAGTTGATGTGGTTTTTATTGCTATAGGAAATTTAAGTTTTAGCATTGCACCAACACTTTTAAAGTTTTATCCCAAAGCTAACGCTAATTCCCTGGGCTTGACTTCTTACCACATTAAGTAGCTCTATCAGAAACAGTTTAATTGTTTTTTCACAACATGCTTTACATAATCAGGATTACAAAGTTAATTGTATGAGAGGATGCTCACCTCGTCTCACCAAAATTGTTTACCACAGAGGTACCTTGTTCTCTGGGAAAAGGACACCTCTGCCCTTAGAGCTGCCTAGGAGACTGATTCAGCACAAACTGACTGACAATTCAGCTTCAGATGTTAGACAACATTTACCGGAAGCCCACCTCCTGCAGCACCGGGAACCCCCAGAACTGCCTGGCTGTTTGCAACCTGAGGGCTCAGGAGATCCCACACCCTGGCACAATGGACCCTCCACGTGGAGCCAGCACAGCACTTTTTTGGAGTACAGAAGAGAAGTGCAGTGCATTTCAATTTTAATTCCTCAGGAACAGGCTGTATTTTAGCCCATTCCATACCATGCATTGGTGCCATGGCTCAAAGCAGGATAGGTGCATCCCCGGGGAGCAGCAGATTGAGTGTAAGCAGCAGCTAAGCAGCAGCTAAGCACCAGCAAGCAGAAGCCTCTTAAAGTCATTCGGTGGAGAGCTGGGACCTGCTATCACTGAAGACTTACATCAGAAAGACCTGATGTCAATTAGATATGCTGATTGGGGTAGGAGAGACACTGATTAAGCATCGCCCTTGGGTTAAGGTGGTGTAAAGTCATACAGTGGAATAGCCATAAATAGGCAGAAGTGGTGATTATGCTTTCCCTGAGAGTCACTCTTATCACTTGGGCACTCTGTATTTTGCTCCCTGCCCCTTCTTTATTTAATTTTATTCCTGTCTTCTCTCTCTCTTTGCCACTCCTTGTTCCTGTCAGCCCAGGAGAGCAGCATATAGGACAGCCTGTCTCTCCATCCCATGGCATATTCCTTGCTCTTACATCTCTAGATATTACTCTGAATTTTACAATGCTTTAAGCACTGAAATATAAACATACAGCTGAGGGGAAAAGCAATACAGATGCAAAAGTATGTTTCTGTGTATCACCTTGGTGGGTGGCTATGGGCAGCATTCAGAGCCCTGCCTCTTGAAGCACTAAATATTGCAGACTTGTAGATCAAGCTCTAAACCAGTGTTGATCTAAACACCTTTGTATCAAAGAAATTGAGGAAAAACCTGAAGGTTTTTCCCCCTCTGCAGGGGAATCTCCCCTGGCTGATCTTCTCAGAAAACACTGATTTGAGCAAAAATGTGACATATCATTTGAGGAGCGGGATTTGATACTTATTTTACATCACCTTATGACGTAGAGGCCAGTCATCATACAATCATTTCCCAGAGAATGCACATGGAAATTTTTCATCTTCCAGGCTTGAAATAAAAAAGATATTTTTCAATTAAAAAATTGCAATGCAAGGTTTCTGATTAACCTAAATCCAACTACTTTCAGCACTTCCTAAGACCATGTATCACAGGGAACAGGAGAGGGCTAGTTACTGCCTTTCTTACAAGCAGTGGTGTGAGCAATGTCTCCTGTGCCATTGGGAGCAGGCGGCATGTCTGATGGTACCATTGGAGGCTCCTCTTGCACTGGCATTTTCTTCTGGTCAGAGATATTGGGGTGGGTTTTTTTTTAAACCTGCTATTCAGAAGAAGGGCTGTAAATCTGGGCAGCACTATTGGGCTTGATCAAAATCCCATGTAAATCAATGAAAGCATTCCTATTGACTTCAGCAGACCAGCCACTTGGGAAATAAGGCAAAGAGGTCTGCTTTAAAAGGCCAATGTCCTTAGCAGACTGTTTCTGATCAATACTAGGAAATAATGTACACCATACGTACCCTTATATATGGGTGATATACAAGGGGAAACTCAGGGTTCATCTGCCTGCTGCGCAAGCGTACCCAGCTTTGTGATAATAAAGGAAAATTAATAGGGGAATGTATTAATTTTGTTTTATTATCACAGATATAGGAGAAAGAAGTAAACACCCATCCCTTATAGAAGGTGGAGTTGGAGGAGAGGTCCAGCAGAGGCAAAGCTTCTCCCTCCGAGCCTGGTTCCTACCAACATCAGCAGAGACGATGCTTCTGTGCTCACATTTTCCATCGGGCACTGCTAGCAGACCTTCATCTTCCCTGTCAAGCTGCAGGAACGCTGGCAGCTGGGATCTGTTCTTCAAAGTACCCAGGGGGGAAAAAAACAGAAGAAAAAGGAAAGATATTAGAAAGACACATTGACAGACTCTTCTGGCACTTGAGCTGGTAATTAAGTGCGGACTTAGACGTGAGAACATAAATGTTAGCGTGCCAGGTTATCAGGCTTGCTGCCAGCTGCAGATCATTGAATCGGGATCCTGAAATCCATCCTTCCTGCCTGCTGTCAAAAATGGACCCAGTGTGGGGGAAGGAGCACCTAAGATCACCCCCTTGCATCACTGTGGCTGTCACCCAACATGTCCCTGAGCGGGGCTTGGCTGTGTCCCCAGCAATTATACATATTTATACATATACCTTTTTTTTCCCCTTCTGACCCAAAGCCATAAGCAGGGCAGGGATGCTCACAAGGCCCTGTGGCCACCCCACTGCAGCCCTTGGGACGTGGGCAGTGTACCCTGAGGCAAAATCTTTAATTGCCAATATCCTTCTCCCCAAGACCTGAAGCTTATATAATCAGCAACAAAGAAAATAACGCTGGCTGGAGACTGGTTTGTTACAAAAAGCTGGTTTTCGCACCATTCTTGTTCCCATTTCTAATAGGCAAATATTTAAAACTGCAGCCAAAGGCAGCGTTGCCTCTGCCTCTATATTTGTGCTGAAAAATGTTGCAGCTGAACAAGTTGCTGTGCTGATACTTACTGCTAATATAATCAGACATAAGACCTGATTACAATACCCTCATTTTTTCTGATTTTCCTCTGCTATTTTTTCTTTGTGAATTTGTTAAAATACAAGCAAAACCAACTTAAAGTAACCTATCCCAGTGAGGTGATGAAAAGTCACAGCTCAGAAGAATCCCTTCCCATAGTTTTGGACCTGAGGCTCAGGGATGCCAGCTGGCCTGGGGATGCAGGGGCTTGTGCTCTCATCCCAGACACAGATGTGGGGAAACTGGAGCCTACCCCCTGGGGAACACAGTTTATTGGTAATGGGGTAATTGCTCACTCTGGTCTAACTGCAGGCAGCTTTTGGAGTCTGTCCCAGTGAATGGGTATTAATTCAATTGGGTCCACTTTTTTTGGTATTATCAGAAAAATACACTGAGTTTTGAAAGGTTTCCCGTTTATCTTGAGTGAGCAAAGAGCAACTCCAGGTCACAAAGCAGGAGCAATCCATGACTTGAATTTGCCTCCGGTTTTTAGAGTATTGGAGCACACCGAGCCCCACATTTGACCATGTCCCCTCTGCAAGGTGTGTTTTTCCCATGCCGCTATTCCTGCCCATGGCTAAACCAGAGCCCATCTGTAAGTGCTTGGAGAACTGTGAGCACATGGGCCAGTCTGCAGGCATCATGCCAGTGATATCTCATTAAAACATGGAAAATTAGCAAAACCTTGAAGTTGAATGGTGAAAAAGTAGTAATTATGCATCCCTTTGAAGGACACCAGGGAAGAGGCCCATGTCCAGAGCCCGTTGCCACAATCTTCGTAGGTCTCAGCAGCACAGGCAGTGGTTTTAGCATGAGAGGCTGAATAAAAGGATGAGCTGTAACTCCATCATAGCACAGAAATCTTCCCTCCTGAAATCACAATATCTGTGCTGCAACTGCTGTGTTCACAGATACACCTGTGTCTCTTTTCCTATCCTTCAATTATTATTTGGATAAAAAAGATTTCTGATAAGTAAACCAATGTTTTCACAATCCTCTGCCTTTGTCTTGGTAACAAGGAGAGTCATTGTCAGCCCAGATCTCTGTGATTAGCAATTGCCAGGTGATTATTTCCTCCTTGCTGGCACCATCCTTCATTTGTATGTGAGCAGATCCTCTTCAAGTCCAGATGAACACCCTGTCCATTTTGGAGAGGAAAGGGAAAAGGTAAAAGTTTTCCTCCTTTGCTTCCCAGGCATATTTTTCTGGGCTAACCTTGAAGTTTATTACAATTTTCTTTTTCTTCAGAGTCAGCCAAGCACAGGACAGCTTCATCTGTTCTGCCTGTTTCTCCTGATGTCACTAGCAGAGCTTACCGCTGTGTACCCAGGGGTTCTAGTGCCCCAGCGACTTCTGCTATTTCCATTATGGGAGCATTATAAATTATAAGAGAGACGTTTTAATTGCCATTAGTCTGTAACCCCGTACATGTTTTACCCACTGGGAGGGATTTGGGAAAGGAAAGATGTCAACGCTGTGCTACAAAGAAGTGATTGATGCAATGAGCTATTTAAGAAATGTATTTCCAAAGGGCAGGTGCTGCCAGATGTACCTGCCTGTGCTCCAGAGTGTCCATGCTTGCTCCATGAAGGGGACATTTTGAGCGTATCATTAGATCTTAATAATCAGCCTGCTGTGATAACCAACCTGGAGCTTCAGGATACACATTTAATGGGGCAGCAGCATGGTTGTGCGTGGAGTGCATGGCTTGGCTTGGCCATCAACAGGGGAGAACATACAAGGCTTTACCCCACCAAAGAGCAAGACTTGCTGTCTTCTCAAATATTACGAGTAAACCCAACTCCGTACGTGGTTTCTTACATGGTGGTATCTCCAGGAAAGATCATCAGAGAGGGTTTTCTTTGACTCTTTCTTGTTTCTTATTTGCAATATAGTAATTCTCAGTATGTAATTTTCTTTCCAAACAAGTTTGAAGGAAACAATATTTACTTATCTAAAGTAACTGGAAAGTTTTAGGAGAAACAGCTAGAAGTGCTAATATTATTGTTTGCTTCATGGACTTTGGCCAGTAAGTGTTTAAAGTATTAATAAAAACATGAATAGTCTCTGTAACACAAAGAGCCTCCGTGATTTAAATCTTCAGAAAGAACAATGCTGTGCTTTGCTCCTCCCAACAGTGTCCTCCCCTCCCAAAAAGGGAGGGGAGCTTGTATGAGGGACCTTACCCAGGAGTGACCCAAGGTGGGCAAGGACCTTGAGAGCAAGGGGGTGAGGGAAAGGCAGGCGGCTCTGAGGCTGCCCTCAGCTCCTTCCAGCTGCACAAAAGCTGACCCATGTCACGAGAGCTGGTGGAGGGAGGAAGGGAGAAGGAGAGCTCTGAGGGCATTTTGATATCAGGTGGAAGCGGAGAAATACTGATGTTGGCGGTTTCAAAAGTGTGGTGTAGAGGTTATGGTCAACCTGATGGGAAGAGGTGCATGAGGACTTCAGCAAGACTCAGGAGTCCCTTAGGGTAATTCAGGTTGGAGGGAACTTCCTGCCCCAGGCAGGGTCAGCTACAGGACTGGACCACATTGGTTTGTCATCATAGAATCATAGGATGGTTTGGGTTGGAAGGGACCTTAAAGATCATCTAGTTCAAACCCCCCTATCAAGGGCAGGGGCACCTTCCACTGGACCAGGTTGCTCTTTATCTATTTAGGTCTTTCTCTCCTCCAAGGCTGGAGACAGTCCATCCTCTCTGCCCCATTCATCCTCCCCACACTAGTTGTGTGTGCAGTCCCAGAGCTACTGGTGGTCATCACAACCGCACTGCTCCCAGCTCGCCTGTTGCTCAACCGGCTAGTTTGATACATGGGAACTTTCTGCCCATCACTGCAGCACTGCCACCCGTGTGCTACCGTTTGTCCCCCAAACTGCCGAGCAGCTCAGGCCACTGTAATCTGAAAAGTCATAAAGTCTAAGGCTTGCTCCCTGTTCCATCACAGGTATTCCCCATCACAGGACCTTTCACCATCTGCATGGGCTTATGAGAGACCTGTGGATATGAACACCTCTGTCCCTGGTGCCTAGTGCCTTGATTCCTCAGGAATGCGTTGCTATTAGCCTCATTAATCTGCACAGACAGACGCACTGTTTATCACATCCATCTCACAAGTCTGTCAGCGTGAGTAGGTCACATAATGCAAAACTCCTAATATTTTGACTTGGCTCCTCATCGTGCTCTGCAAAATCTGTGCAACAGCATGGATGGGAGCGGGGTTTTTCTCGCTTGTGAAGTTTGAAGTCTAATATTGTAAAATCCATTTCTTGTCAAGAGCTGGAGCCATTGTTTGTGATTGTGATGGCATCCCAAAGATATTTCTTCTTGGGCTTCTGACAAGACCCTGGGAGGAGGATTTTCCCCCACACGTTCACTGGTGTGGGGAAATGCTGGGAGAGGCCAGCCAGACACTGCCCAGCACTGCCTTGCTCCGTTCCTACGGAGGGTAGCCAGGACATACAGGCTACTTGCTTAAATCTGCTCTGAAACATCCGCATGGCTGGCTTGGTTTTGCCAAAATATTCTCCCTGAACGGAGAGCATTCGTGAGTGAAGCAGAGCCACTTCTCCACACGTGCCAGCCCAAAGAGCAGTGACCTGGCTGAGGCCATCACTGGGGATGCTCAGGGTTTTATGGCTTGTTTTAGAACTTCGATACATCAGTTTAAGGAGCTGGCTGTCACTGCGGATGAAGCAGCAATGAATTACCAAGGTTGCTCTTTCCAGTGTAGCTTCAGCAGGGACCAGTGGGAGCCGCATCCTGGGAACCACAAGTGCAGTCAAAGGAGATGATGGGAGCAATCCTCTCAAAGGGAAAAAATCAGCAGCACAGGTACAGTATAAGGGATTTGCAAGTCAAAAGAACATATCTTGCATCATTAAAACAGATGATTGCTATTGATTTCCATGGTGTTTGACATATACACACCCACACAGTGGGACAAGAGGTGCTGAGCAGCTCAAATGCCTTGGAGGCATATTTACCGATGCTGTTTATTACAGTAATTATCCTGGCTATTTGCTGTTCATAAATTAGTTTTCTAACGGAAATGCAGCTGTAGCTCACGGTTGTTTGAATCCATCTGCTTGCCAGGTAGCTCACCAGGGTGGATGATGAGAGCCATGCCTAGGCTGAAGCACTGAGGGCTGTTCCCACCGGATCTTGCAACTGATGCATGGTTAACGAGATCAATCCAGACCCAGAACTGACTGCTCCACATCGTAATGCTTTCAGTGCGGTTGCCTAGCTTTGGGCACAGTCAGGCCCCTCTCTGGCCAGTCTGCATTTGTTTGATGCCTTCATTACACCTTTCAGCTCCTATGTCAATAATGCATTAATATCTCAATAATAATTTAATATAACATCCTATAATCTAATAGCCTGCATCTCAAAATCTCATTTAGTGCAGTTTGCCCTGGATTACATCATTCAGAGAGCAGGAAAGCAAACATCTAATCAAAGGCTGGATATTTTCCCCAAATATATCTGTGACATCTACCACGACGGTTTGGGCTCAAGGCAGGACCTACTGGCTAAGACCACAGACATTGCTGTGCTGGGGCTGTGGCAAATTCCTTCTCATCTGAACACGGCGGCTTCAGTGAAGGCAAGGACACATTCAGCCAGGTGGCTGGTGCAGCCAGGAATTTACCCACTCTAGCCCTGCCGGTACCTGTATTGCCTGCCTGCAGCTGTCTGTCTAAAGTGACCACTTCTTGGATATTTGGAATCATTTTTCTTATCATAGAAATGTTCAGTTTTCACCTGCTGTAGTCTACAACCAATTATTTTAATGGTGCACAGTCAAGTCCGTAAATTCTTTTGAGCTGCAGATTTGATTCTCATTTCACATATGGCCATTTTGCAAATCTGTAGGTGGGCAAAATACCCTTTCAGTGAATTTAAATGGGCCACTTTGAGCCAGGTGGCAAGATGCAGCCTTAATGCAAGTGCAAATCAGGCATTTTGGCCTAGTGTGCCTGAAAGGCACATCTACTGTTTTGCTAGATCAGTAACACATGTAACAGTGAAGGAAAGGAAATACGAACATTTATTTCACCATGAGTAGTGATGGCCCTAAGGATTTTTAAGTTGTCTTTTCTGTTTAAAATAGCCTGTGCCTAGGATGCCCTTGGTCTGGCGCTAAGGTATCTTAGATATTTTCAGTTCATCCACCTCCTTTGACTATAGAGCAGTGGCAGTTTTGTGACTGGCTGTAGGATATCTCCCCCTAAGCCATTCCTGCATTCCTCCACAGCTCTGGTCCCTGGAGTGAGCCACTTGCCCATCAGTGATGGAGGAACTGGTGCTCACTGGCTCACCTTCGACTGGACCTACTCACAGGGAACTCAGCAGTGGGGTTTGAAGGTGCCCACCATTCCACTTTTCCCTTGAGGTGCGCAGTAGGCTCATCCTCTACTATTTACTGGGCTGCTCTGGCTTTCCCTTCAGAGCTTGGCTGCTCACTTCAGCAAGCACCTAAAAGCAGGCTGAGGATCTTCCACTTAACTTGCCGTTATCGACCTGCTCATCTGAGAAATTAAATAAAGCAACTGCATGCTGCAATGACCTTTGCTTGGAGAAAGGGGTCAGGACCTTCCACCTTTGGAAATACATTTTAGCCATCCTCAGCTCAGCTCCAGTGTGCATCTCCCCAGCTTGCAAAGGGACATTACTGGTTGAGGAAAACAAGAGGATTTTGAGTGGCTCCTCTGTCCTTACAGCTGCTGGCCCTGCTGCTGCCATTAGGGTCCAGGGAAGAGCCACCACCCATGGAGACACCACTGGTGCACCCCAACTTGCTTTGCTATGGGTAGCTATTGGTTGGAAGGCTGGAAAATGGACCATCCTTGGAAGAAAGCATGACAGCTAGGAATTTCGTCCCTTGGGATCTGAGATCTGTCACCCAGGCCAGGGCTGAACCATGCCAGTAATCAAACTGCAGGGACCAGCCAACAACTGCAGTAAGTTTAGTCGGGTCAAAATAAAAGGAAATCTGCATGGACTGGCTGCTTTGTCTCTGGTTTGCAGAATTAAGGCCATGCTAGGATAGGGGAAAAAAATATTGGTCTGGTTTTGAGTTACACAGTGCAAAACTGATCTCATCTGAAATGTCACAGGGAAAATGAAGTCATTCCATTACTACATTAGTCAATGCAGATGGTGTGAACCACAACCCAAGCACTGAGCAATGTCGGACAGGGAGTCCCATCAGATGTTCTCCCCCTCCCCAAACCCACGAATGAAATCTGGCAGAGGCCTCACCAGAGTAACTGCAGGCATTGCTAAACGCAGGTAAGTAAAGGTGTGTAATTTGGAGCAATAAAAGCAGCCAGTCCATGCACAGCAGTGTCACGAAAGCACAGCTGCCTGCCACAGTGCCCCTGCTAGATGACACCTTTGGATTTGCTGCTCATCACATGCTGCAGCAGCTCCTCTTTGGAGATAACTAACAGGGATTTTTTCCCTTCTTATGATTCTGGTGTTAATACTGCTTTTGCCCATGAGACGTGGAGCTAAGTAACAGAATGGTCACCGGTTTTCAGGAGGCAGGAGGGTTTCGGGAGGTTCCTTCTGCTTGGGCACAGCTCCCTCTGCCACATTATACACTCAAAACCTAAGGCTGAGAATCATGAACCTATGGCTCAGAATCATGACCACTGCATGAGAGCCATACAATTTTAGAGCAGAGCAATGAGGGAGTTTATTGCAAGGCACCACACAAGCCATCCTTACTTCAGCAATGGGCTGAATGAATGGAAAAGGTACATTCTCATTGCATTAACTAAAATCTGTTTCACTCATATATAAATCTACTGAGGTTTGATTGTTTTAAGAGAGCAGATACAATGATGTGATCAGATGCATTTAAAAACAAATTTCCCTTTGGAAAATGCAAATATACTTTCCTGTACTTAGAGCTTGGAAAATGTAAGAAACTGTATTTCTAGGTAGTATCTGCTGCCACGTTCCTGGTATGTGTCACTATTTATGTGGCAATGAACACACAGGAAAAAAGCATCTGAGATGAGGCGTAGTTGTGTGCCAACAGCCGCATCAGCTCCACACAGCCATGAATGTGCGTGGGATGGTCCTTCTGGAAAAACAGCCTCGCTGCAGGATTTCTTTGATGGTTTATGTTGCTCTCGGGGGAGGTTGCATGCCAGCATCCCCCTTTGCAGCAAGGCTGTGTGCTGCTGCTGGGATGCTCCAGGCCCTCCCTGATGTTGATGAGCACTGCCAAGGTTGGTGCAACCCATCTTGCACCTATAATCCAGACAAACAGCTTAAAAATAAGGAAAGCAGATGAGATAGCACAATGACAGCTCAAAAGTCCTCTCTCTAACCCACCAGTGTGGTTTAGAAAAAGGAGTGCAAGGTGCAAAGGGGCCTGGTGTCCTGGCACTAGCAGGTCATGCTTATTACAATCTCCTTGGGTAATGCCATGTGGGCAGTGGTGGGAAATGCAATGCAACAGAGGACTGCATCAGGTCAGGTTCTCGCCGAGTGCCAATCAGCAATGGGTCATTGAGTGGTGCTGTGTTGATTAATACCAGCTGAAGACCAGTCCCATTTTATTTTATTACACCATAAAACAGCGAGAAATGCCCCAAACCTCAGTAAATGCTTTGTTGGTTTTATAGAGAGAAATCCGAACCGTGGGCTGGGGTAAATGTGAAATGAAAAATCATTTCAATATGATTGCTTCCTGGCAAAAGCTCCTGAAAGAGAGATAATGCTGATTTTCATATTCAAGGATGCTTCTTCAAGTTTATATTTTCCTGTCCTTTGCAGACAAACAGCCCAAAGCTGTTGAAGGGGTGATCAGGAGCGGAGCATGCGGGTGGAGAGCTGATGGGATCCTGACTGTTCATGCTGTGTTTGAGGATGCTCATTTGTCATCCCTTGTCAGACACTCTGCCCATCACTACATTATTCATTAATCAGAAGGGGGCAAAAAATAATCTCGAGAACTCCTCAGTCAGCTGGGAGATGCTCTGCAAGAGAGTGAAGTGTAATACCTGAGCCCCTCTGACAGGCAATGTATGCCCAGGGGCAGGAATAGGCTGTCCTGGCCATATTCCTCCTAATTGCAAAAGATCTCTTGGGTGATAGTACGGTTGGGATCGTTGATTGTATCCAATGGCACATATGAATGTGGACATTAATATTAATATCCTTTTTTGGTTTAATATAGAGGACGGGATTCCGCTATGGAGTAGCTCTACTGTGGTGGTAGGTAAATAAGACTTTTTCAGCAAAGATTCAGACACTTCTGAAAAACAGGAGGTGTTGGGGGGGAGGACTCTTAAAATTTCTCCAGAATTTGGCCAGACGTTCCAGACTCAGTCCTTGCCCCCTCGATGCATTCTTCCTCTGCCAGTTACGTATTAGCACGGACGCCTTTTCACTGCTCCTGAAATAGGCCTGCTGTAAAAACTGATCTGATCAGGGGCAAATGAATCTCCGGGTCAATCAGCACTGCTCCAAGTACAGGACACAATGTTGCCAAAGCCCAGGACAGAAATACGAACCCTTGATGACTTGATGGTGAGTTGATGCGAAAAGAGTCTATTGAGATCTGGTATGTGGTGGCCAGGGACGCCCTGCTGACCTGAACGAAAGACTTCCCTTGCAAGCCCAGATTTCGTTTACATTCCTACAAATGCTGCTGAGAATAGGGTTTTGTCTCAGTTTCTGGGGATGTCTGGAGGTGCCAGAAGGTCCTGCAGCATTCCCAGCCAGCAGACAGCGAACCACGACCTTTACTCCTCATCCCCCAGTGCAAAACCTGCACTGGTGCTCTCTGACCCCAGAAATCCCAAACGTACCTTTTTTTTTGTCAGCAATGAAAGCAAAGATCTTGAACCCAAGCTGAATTCAAGATACTGTTTTTAAATGTGACTTCCAGAAAATATTCATGGCAGTTTTTAAGAAAGCCATAGAACCTATGCTAAGGAAATTAATTAATGTCCCTTTCACACCCTCTAGGTCATACCTTCAAAATGACTTGGTACCTAGGATTTTCATTTAGTGTCTGACACTACATACTGTTCCACAGTTCAACCTTGTGACTCATAAATAATATAAAGAAACTTGCTTGTTGTTACCTTTCTGGCAAACTGAACCAGCTTTGCTTCTCCCTGGCTCCCAGGAGCCTTTCACATTTAGCTACCCCGAGCTTTGCCACTGGCCACAGAACTCCCACATGAAATTCCTCATTATGGGAACATTTTCTGGTGGTTTATTATTTAAATTTTGCACTGTGTGTGCAGAAGGGAGAGTTTCAGCTGTTGCAAAACTGCACCGCTGCACTGCTGCCAGTGCAGGCATCTGCCATGCCCAAATGGTGCCGTGCTGGTCCCAGGGAATTTCAGTTTTCCCTCCATCTGGGATAACTTATGGTAACTATGGAGGGGTGTTAGCTAACATATGGAAAGACAGACATGGTGGTAGAATAGCACGTTTCTTGGTGCGTGAGCAAAAAGTGTTGCTTGTCTTTGAGGAAGTCCCTTCAGTAATGGGACTTCTGTGTGGAGGCCTGATCCAGCAAACAGGAGAGAGGAAAAGGTATGTGGTCACATTTATCATCTCTTTTTTTTAATCATGGTTTCTCAGCAAATAAATATTGATAACATTCCCCTAGATTTTTAATGCAATTTGATGATATTTGGGGTCTTTTTCACTAAAGAAAATAATCATCTGCGGAACGAGATATAAAGAAAGGAGTTTTCATTTGGATGACACAAAAGTTTAATTCAAAACATTATATTTCCCTTTTGGGGCTGCAGAGTTTAAAAAACCCAAGTTTTGATAGGAAGCCTTTGGAGGTGGAATTCTTCTTTGCAAGCCATCCGGCACAGAGCTACTGAGTCGGCTTTTTCCCTCTAACTAGAAAAATCTGCTGTAATGTGATATCCCATGGCCAGATAGAAGCTTTGGGTTGTGTTCCCAGCCCTACTGCAGGCAGAAATCCATCTTGTGCGGAGCTGATTGGAAATAAATTAGTAGAAATAACAGATCCTGCCAGTACATCCTGCCAAGGGCTGAACTTCCTCCAGCCTGCGACTTCTTCTCCCTTGCTGAGGACGGTGGTATTGAGCAGGGGAGTCGAGAACATACGGAACCTCAGCCAAACACAGCTGTGGTTATCTGTATTTTAAATATAAAGGCATTCCCCCACAGAAAGGGCTTCTGTAGTGCAGGGAAATGCAGGATTTTATAGTTATACTGTACTGTGCTTGGTGCAGGTACCTATAGACGCATAATATTTATGAAGAGTTATGGTTAGGAATTTCATCGTATTGTTAAATAAGTATTATTTACAATAATAAATGGAAGAGTTTATCATAAAGGAGGCCACTGAGAGTTGTGCAGCTATGTGGACAAGCTCTTTCCATTGTGGGCAAGCTGCTGACCAAGACCACAGCCTCGTGGTCTCTCCCACACACTCCAAATAAATTTGTGCTGGGCTTCTGCCAGACTGTGCCTTGCTGCCTAATTTGGCCATTTCTTTGCTTTTGTGGTAGTTCTTTCCTCATGGAGGTCTGTTAGCATTCATGTATTTGGATTATCTACTTATTCCAAATTAAAGGATACTCTGTGCACACTGCTAATCAAGCATGACAGCATATGTATCTTAATTTAAAATCATTGATATGGCTATTATTCTAGGTCAGATTGTAAGAGGACGCAGAATAACACTTTGGGGAATAGTCAGTATGTTTTCTGCTATGGAGGAACACTACATCCAGGTGTGTTTTTATTTAAAGGTATTTATTTTAGTCTTAAAATATATGAAGGCATCTACTCCTTAGGTATGTGTGCGTCTGAGCTGAGATGCTGTTTGATCTAAGATGGGCTTGTACCATATGATGGCTGCAGAACCTTGGTACATCCCCACTGCACAAATGAGCTCTTTTTCCTTTGCTGGCACTGCTCTTCCCCTCTTCTTCATCCCTGTCCTCTCACCTGGACCAGCCCTTGCCCTAGGCCATGGCAGCTGATGTGTCTGCGAAGATTTGTTTTGCTCCTTTAGCAAACTCATCACCAAATCCCACCCCACCCCTCCCCTCCCCCCACATTCCCACAGCCTTTAGGAGGATTTAGGGGCATGGCTGGCACAAGAGCATCCTCTGGAGCATAGGTGGGTGCAGATGGCATCTGTTGCTGCTGTGCTTCCCCAGCCTGCTGGGGTGTTTAGATTTGAGGGTTTGGCCTGGGAACCTTTTGTCCCCCAGCCAAGGCAGATCCCTGGCCGTCAGCAAGCAGCACTGTCTCACTGTGTCATCCCTTTGACACCCTGACCATAACCAAACTGCTGGGCCTGCCCGTCTCCAAAGGATGTGCAAGGCAGAGGCAAGCCGAGCCAGGAGAGTTAGCATCTGCCATCTCTGTACCTGCTGACGAACCCTACTCTGCTGCCTGCTGCTTCCTGAGCTCTTCCATTGCCACAGCGATTTCAAGTTATGGCTGAGATTCCTCCTCGCCTGATGCTTTGCCCACCATTGTTTTGGGCTGAATCAAAGGGTTGTCAGAGCTGGGATTATTGTGGCTTGAAAGCCACAGGCTTAAAAATTGAAAGATGAAATTCAGCTGTTGGTATATAAATATGCAGAAATTATAGCTCATTCCTAAACTCAATTGAGCATCATATGATCTGCATTCACTGCAGTCAATTTGGAAACATTAAAAGCTATTTTAATGGCTGTTTTTACAGTTACTGATTTGTTAATGTGTGTTTTGCAAATGCGATTTTGATTGGCTCATCTTAATTTGCCAAATGGAAGGCCCTCCTAATGAAGCTAAAAGGAGTGGAGGATTTTTTTTGACTTTGCATTTTAATACAGTGACTGGTGTTTATTTTTCCACTCCAGCCCGCATGGGGAGAAAAAGGGGGTTGTGGTGAAACACACCCTCAGCCATTGAGCACTTTGATGTACAGTGTGTCTGAGGGAAAACACTGCTTTGCTGCTGCGGTTGTCTGTCACCCAGCAAAGTGGTTTTAGGGGTGTGTCAAGATACTGAACAACTGTTTTTTTTCAAAGCGAAGAGGCCATGGGTACTCAGAGAGCTCAGCAGCATTTGCCCAGGAGAAGCAAAGCAGCATCCCAGCATTTCATCTGACACTGGCACGGGTTGCCCAGAGAAGCTGTGGCTGCCCCATCCCTGGCAGTGTTCAAGGTCAGGTTGGGCAGAGCTTTGAGCAATCTGGATTAGTAGAAGGTGCCCCTGTCCATGGCAGGGGGATTGGAACTGGACAAGCTTTAAAGTTCCTTCCAACCCAAACTATTTTGTGATTTCCATTGCACTGCAGGCACTGGGCATCCCAAGCAAAAGTTGCTAGAGGCAGCAGGAGACCACGGACATCCATGTTGTTTCTAGTACCAGGAAAATAAAGATAATCTAAAGACCCAGGAAATATATCACTATTTGAGTGTGCCATCTTTGTGGTCCTTCAGGGGAGGTATGGGAATATATGTGCTCCTGTGCATAGCTAGCCTGGGAGCCCAGATTTTGACTACATTCGTATTAGTTTTATACATTGAAATCCACTTATTTCACTGGAGCTTTAAAAAGACTCCTATTGATTTTTAACTTCTAACAAAATCAAAGTACAGGCCACTCTTGAAGTGTGTAATTTTACTTTTGGAGAGATAAGGAGTTTCTGTTCCTTGCTGAAAAGGGAAAATGAGGCCCTGGACCATGGCTCACTCTGATCCCTTGGCTCGGTGATGCACACTGCACTGCTTTTCATGGGGGAAGGAGCTGTGCAATTAAACGGAACACACTTTTGCCTTTCCCTCAACATCCTAAGGTAGCTGCATGTGTCCTCAAGCATTGCCATCAATCACTTACTGGCTTTTTATTAGCAAATCGATTTGGTCTATTTTCACATTGAATGAGAAAAGACAAACATTGAATGGGCCAAAGCATCAGGACTCAGCCTTATTAACTCACAGCACTTAAGCTGATTTCAAATAAGCAGTGAGTGAAGGTAGGATATAGCGTTGGTTTACAGTTTTTTAATGTAATCGTCAGCATCTCCCAAGCCCCAGGCTCTGAGCCTCACACCTCCCTGTTACCCCCTCCCCACTCCTGGGACTGGGCTCTTAACATTTCATCTATACTGATGACTAGCCTCAAGTTGTGATGAAATCTCTGATTGCCCAAAGTAATAAATGCTTCCAAATCCTGTTCCTCTGATCTGATTTGCTGATGTGGAAAAATCATGGGAAATTCTTCCATTTTTTCCCCAATCTCAAAAATCATGCAGTTATTGAGACCCATGACACTTAAACCTCAGCTCTTAGGATGCTGCTGCAGCAGGAGGAGGAAGGCTGTGCCCTGCTACAGGAGGCTCAGAAAGACAATTATTCAAATTTCTCAGTGGCGATCTCCTCTGCACCTAGCTGACCGTGGGAACAAAGGGATCCTCAACAACATCAAGTCCTTCTGTGCACTCCTCCTCCTTCTGCGTCCTACTTACCACATGGAGTGATCAGATCAACTACAAGGGTGGGTGGCAGGATCTCAGGTTTTTCTGGTCTGACTTGAAGGATCCTCAGGTTTATCACGGAGTCCTCTGCTACTGCAGGCACCACATCAAATAGTATCCTTCTCCACCTAAGAGTGTAGTCATCCACTGTCTTGAGCAGAACTGGCTTCTTAGTTTTCACAACTGGCCGCCAAAACAGTGTCTTGGTCTTTGAAACCTCACTGCTGCGATGGTTTTAGTTCAGGTATTGAAGGGTTCTTTCAGTTCCCATTGTGTTCTCCCACTTGTCCACGACTTGAAAAACTTCTTGCCTCTGCTTAATATCTGGCCCATAAACACCTTCACAGACAGCAGTCTGATTTTCTCACGCTTTACTTTGCTGAGATTTTTGTAGATTAAATACACCAGGTTCCTGTAGTCAATCCTGCACCAGGAGAGCTCACGTTTTCTTGAACACTCCTGATCAGAGTTGCGTACAACATCTCAAGTGAGGGCTAGTGAGATATTTGTACATCTCCTAGGAGGTCTTTATCCTCAGTGACCAGGCACAACTCTTCTCCTTAATCATTTTGAACCGATGCACTCTTACCACACAGCTCTAGCTTTCGTTGTGAGGTCCCGAGTGCATTTTACACCATTTATTTTCCTTTCTTTTCTATTATTTCAATCCTCGAGGCCCCCTAGTTATTGGTGTTTCCCTTTAAATTTGTGCCATCAGAAGATTTCATCAGCAACACCCCCCACCACATTTTTTTTCTTGTTGTGGTCATTAAGGAAAACACCAAACAAGGTTGGTTTCCGTGTAGATCTTGAAGGAAATGGCTCCACTCCTCCTGCTGTCACCTGCTCTTGCCCAGTTTCTAACCTCCGTTTGGCATCCCCTCCTTGTCCCACCTCCTGCCTGTGCCACTGCAACCTGCTTTTACTGAAGTCCAGATAGATGCAATCATCTCCTACGTTTCCTTTATCTGAGAGATCCATTATCTTAGCAAAGTCAGGCTCAATTAACCTTTGTTTCACCTTTGTGCCACTTTCATATCATTTTCCTTTTACCTCTGTAACAGTAACAGTTCCTTCTTTCATCCATTTTTTTAAGTAAAGTTAGATTAGTGGGCCTTTAATTACCCAATCACCATTTTTCTTAAGTGTTGGTATTACATATGCTACCCCCCAATGAAATGCAGAGAACTCCTTGGGGCAGGGATCAAACCCTACAATTCTTCTCTCCCAAATGGGAGTCCAAATCACTAAGATAAACCACAAAGAACGATGCATCTTTGCCCTTCAGCATAATATGTCTTTTGCTTTCTTAAAGCTTTATTGCCATTAGTAGGTCATGAATTAGAGGTAATAACTCTGGGAGCTTCATTAATTTCCTTACTAGGTGTGAATGAAAAAGGTGACCTGGATAAACCCCTCATGTTCTGGATATGCTCATCAATCCTTGGAGATTGAACTTCTTTGTTCCTCCTCACAACACTGCATTTCTTCCCTGCAGCTTGGGTGAAAATGCTTCATAAACCTCTTCAGCAGGGCTGTAAAACACTCAGAAATGAGTGTTTTCACCTCTTGAAATCTGAGTTCAAATGTGGGAAGTAAAAATGAGACTACTCATTCTAACCTGATGCCCACAGCTCCACTTCATAACTGAACCCTAGGGTGGTGCTGCTGGTTGGGGCACGGGGAAGGACCACTGAAGTTCTGCCCAAGACATATCAGATCGACCATGAGCAGCATCAGCTTCCTGTAGCCTTGAGAGATGTCCAGGGAGGTGACACCAGTCAGATGTCCCAGGCCACACGCCTGACACTGAAACCTTGCACAGGACCATTACATTTCACTACATTCGCTTCCCCACACCACATCCCCCTGCAGCTGGGCTTGGGGTGTATCACATCTCCATTCTGAGGAGCCACATGGCTTTTATGAGGACATTTGCCTCCCACCAGCTGTGTGACTTTAAAGGCTCTAAAAGTCAGGTCTTGGGATGACCTCTTCAGCTTGCATTTGGAGACCTCAATCTTTAGAACTGATGGAGGAAGCAAAAAAGCCCACAAAAGTCCCCCTGCACTTCTAGAGAGACATTCAGCATGTTATCCAACACTTAGTGCCTTGCTTTGAAGGTTATGAAAGACTAAATTTTTCCTTCAGTTTGTATTTTCTTGTCACCCTTTCCAGAGCTGGGACAGGTGGCCTTCCTGGTAATGCGCTACTGCTGGGTGATCGCTGCTGGATGGGAGGCAGAAAGCCCAAAAATATCATGGCAAGCCATTCCCAGGGGATTAACAAGCAGAGTTTTCTTACTTCTGTGGTTTGGACAAGTCCCTGAATGCCTGCATGTGTGTCCCAAAATCAAATCTAAATATTGAATTTCATTACAAGCTCCAACTACTGCTTTGATCCTTAGGAAAAAAACCATCATTGCTTCACCTTCTGCAGCCCTGCTGCTTCTCAGCAGGTTGCTTGAGGAACAGACCAGCCTCCAGTGATGTCCTGCTACATGGACTCCGCTCCTTAAGCTGCAGCTTGTCATCTTCAGTAGAGAACTAGATGGAAGTAGGTTAGGAGTATATTTTAGGACACTCTACATGTGTAACAGTTATTTTAAAAAGTAGAATTCAGGTTCACAGAAGTAGAGATGTACAAAAGTCAGAAGGAAGCAGGATTCATCAGGGCCACCTCGCTGTGGTCTCCCTCCCTGAACTCCACATCTTGGTGGTGTTCATGTCAGCATGAATGTGGTCCAGTTTTGGGCAAGCCAAACAGAGAAGCCAAGCACAGGGAGCCCAGGGCAGGACCACGCATGGCCCCAAGCATGCACCGGCAGCTCTGGAGAACTCTGGGCCCTGTCCTGGGAGTGATCTGGGGCTCGTGGGGCTGCAAACCCAGGGGCTTTGCTGCTGCAGCAGTTGGGAGGGTGACCCAGGACAGAGCCAGACAGGTTTTGGAGCAATCCACAAAAGCACCCTTAGTCCTTCCTTCCTGTGACCAGCATAGTGGCTGCGCTGGGAGGATAATGTTGTGGAGGCAGGAGAAATGGTTTTCCATAGCTCCATAACACACATCCAGGTGTACCGGGTACACGTGCCTGGCACAAGCAAGACATCAGAGGCTTCAGCAGACTCTGCCCAGAAACAGCAGGCTGTGTCCCACAGCCTGGATTTCTGAAGACACACAGGATAGATGACTAAAGGTGTGTTTGGCTGCATCCACAGAGACCCAGTGGGTGGCCTGCTATGGGGAGGCAAAGCAGATACAGAAATTACTAAATCTAAAATGAAATCATAATAAAATGCTGCATTGCACTTACCATCAGGGGAGCACGAGAATGCCTCTCAACTTAATTTAGGAGCAGCATCTTTATGTTTCCAAGTAAGAATTTGCTTGGACAGCAAAGGAAACAGGTTTGCTCAGCAGTGTGCCCCAGTACAAGGGCAGCTTCCCAGCTCAGAGGCATTTATGACTGCTTGTCCAGCTTTGTTCCAGCCTGACATGACTCAGAAAAACATTCCGAGGTGGTTTGAAGAACACTGTCGGAATGCTTTTGCACATTTGTCATTGACAGAAGCCTTTACCGGCAATAGGAGGCGTCAAGTGCAGGTTTTCCGCTGCCTTGGCAAGGAGGCTGGCTCTACTCCATAGTGCTCGAGTAAAACCACCATCCCATATTCTCACTTGCATGGAGCATTTGCAAACCCTGTAGCTCTGTCTGCCACAGCCTGAACAAGCCCAAAGCATGGTCCCTGCCCCCTTTATCCCTGCAACCCTCCCTCCCCATCCCAAGGGAGCTTCAGCACCCCAGGATTGCCTAACCCTCTCTGTCCTACCTTCCCCACCCTGGCAATCCTTGGAGTATTTTTCATGCAAACAACATATATATGTACTTTTGTAAAACACTTAAATCCCATTTAACGTAATTTCCAATGCAAAAAAGCTTTGTCAGCATTTTCTCTATTACATTTAATGAATACACCCTGCCTGAAGTCACCAATTCTCGTTTTCTGCCCATATTTTATTCCCAGGTGTTTTTCCTCACCCTGTGGGCTGCTGTCCTGGCCAGGGACATCCCGCAGCTCCTTCAGTGCTGGCTGCCCAGCCAGTCCAGAGATGCCCTCTGAATGTCCTGCAATTATGCTTTAATGGCTCCTCATTAAACTTTGTGGCTACTAAAACCACCTATGAAAAAGAGCCGTTAAGCACATTAATAAAAAGGCAAATCTATCGGTTTATTGACTCAGCTGCCGCAGAGCAGCTGTGGGATGGGGACCCAACAATGAGCAATGCCACCCCTTGCACAGGCTCTGCTGGTCCCCATCTCTGCGCATCCCTTTCCAGAGAGCTCTGCTCTGCCAAAAAAGCCACAGCTTGGGCCAGAAGAAGTACTTGCTAAGTACCCTGAAACCACACAATAAAAGTCCCTCTGGAGTGCACAATATTTATGTTTTATGAGTTCATCATAAAGCTGATGTGGAGAAGATACCTAATGCATGAATAATTTGGTGGTGGATGCAAAATACACAATAGGCTGAAGTGAAAGGGAACAGCAGAGAATTGGAAATGCATTTTCTTCCTCCATTTCTTGTTTCAGCAGCTTGTTATTTAAAGAAGGGACTCAGGGCAGAGCACTCAAATACATGTTTCGCTCACGATTAGATGCAGTTTAAATGAAGCCTCAGCACAAAACCCAACAAAAGTCAACTGATGCTTCCTCAGAAAGGCATGTAGGTAGGAAATAAAAGAGCCAAAGCATTTTCTAACCCACCAAAATATCTTAGTCAGGAAGCAGGACACCTCTGCTGCCCAGAGCAGTGATGCTGATAAGTGCTGTGTACCAAGGATTGCTGGGTATGAAGGAGCTGCGGTGGCTTTGGGGATGCAGGAGCTGGGTCACCACAGCTGGCCCCCTGGCAGGCAGGAGGGCAGGTGCACACAAACACAAACGCCAGCCAGCGCTGAGCACGGGCTCCTCTGATGTTATACTCCTAAATAACAGGGCAGCAAAAAAAAAAAAAAAAGATAGCAGGGTATTTCATGAAGTGGATGAAGAGAATATTCGTGTTGATAGGGGTTGTATGCACACACATACATATGTATGCACACCACGCCTTACAGCTGCTTTGCCCTTGCAAAGGCTTGTTCTGGAAGCCAGCTTGGCCACTGCTCTGTGCAGGCACAGCGTGGTGGCAGGACCTGCCTGTGGCAGCCAGGAGGGACTGTCACCCTCCCACAGCTCAGCCCCAGCCAATACTGAGCCACCTACTCTGTTTCATCCACCCAGCCTGAGCTCTGGTTTCAAGGATTTTCACACCAGACTGGAACATTTTTTCGCTTGGCTTATTCTGCTTATAAATGTATTACTTGGGCTGCTAACATTCATATCTTCTTCCTCGGCATCTCACCCAAACGAGGGCTGATTCAGTCCCTAGGTGATGTGCTGAGGCGGGTACAAACTGAAAATTCCTTTGGGACACGTGTCTGCAGACAAACACATGCATGTCTAAATATATCCACAGCACTCCCTGCAGCTTTTCTCTTCCTCAGACATATGCACACACACCCACCAAGAACTCTTCAGGGTAACAAGACATGTATTTTTAAGCATCAGCATGCAGGAGTGGTTCCTGACAAGGAAAAAAAAGTCAACTGTGTTTTTATCCACTGCTGAATTTAAATATAAAGGTGAGGACTGTGGAGGCAAACAACAAAAAGCAGTTTCAGGAAGCTGTGGGTGAATTACTGACATGCTGTGTTATCTTCATACCATGCACGATGGCAATTTTTCCTCGCAGATCTTGAGTGCCTTGGGCATGGGCAGAAAGTCCTGCTGCTCCTGAGAGTCCCAGGTATTTCTCCTCCCATGCTCTTTCCTGCGGATTTACACCAGAGCACAAATGGGATCTAACTCTGACAGCTAAAAGGATTTTTCACATTATTTCCCCAAATGTGCTAAAATTGTTGCCTTTTTTTCCTCTTTCCCTCTTCTTAGACTCTTCTGGGAAACACTAGATGCATGGGAGCCCAGAGCTGGAGGAGTATGTAGGGCTGGCATGGGGAGGGCTAAACCATGTCCAGCATTTCATGTTTGCAGAGACTTCCCCAGACCTCCAGAGCAGCAATTTCCATGCAGCCAGCAATCCCACGTGGTAGATATTTAGTCAAAGAAGTTATTTGGGGGCTAGCTGCATCCACATGGTCTGTCCATACCAGTTTTGTTGCATGCAGAACAAAAGAAAAGCGATATTTATACAACTGAGGAGTGAAAAGGTTATCATTTTTGTCTGACATTTTGTTTTTCAATGCAATATGACTGTCCCCGCATTACTTCTGGAGGTGTTACGAAACCTGGCCCAGAGCCTGCAGATTTCCGCTTGGTGTTGATTGTCTGTTCCAAGAAAAAGTGGCTAGAAAGAGTTTCCTGACAAACCATGGGAAAATTTCACACCAACTGGACTGGGAAACAGTCAGCTGCAGCTTCGGGCTACGCTGCCCATGACATTATATTGCCTGAAGTGAGGCACCGTGACTGACAGCCTGCAATACCACAGGGCTGAGCCAGCTGCAGCTGAGGAGAAAGAGAGGAACAGAATTTTTTCTCAACTATGAGGCAAGAGCAGCACAGCCTTCGGTCTCCCCTGTGTTCACTAAACCCCTGAATTCTGAAGGGTACTTACCTGGGAGTGTGATGAATGCTCTGTCTGACTCCAGGCAGGTTCCAAAGTCTCATGTGATGGCGTAGCTCTTTGGGATGACACGAGGGAGTGCCGCTTATTTTTATGTGCTATTTTGAGTTATATTTAAAGCACTCACCCATGGCTCCAGGCACTTTTACAATAATTTAAAGTGTGCATTAACATCATGGAGTTTCTCTGTTTCCGCGTGGGAAAGGCTGTTCCCTGGGCTGTGGGAGGACAGCCGGATGCAGGGGGTCATTGCCCTCTAGCACCCGATAAGCCACGCAATCAGCGTTCTTCCTGGGTAGGTCATTTATTTTTGTTATTTATTATTAATTATATTATCGAGTAGGATTATTCCAAACTGCCAAACACCCTCATACACCGCCATCTCTTGATGACAGATGGATTGGGGATCACAGTAAGGAGCTACATCTCTGCCCCTTGCTGCTGTGCTGTGGCAGTCACCACCAGCAATGATGGGCACGAGTAAGGCACTCCAAGGGCACCATCCCCTGTCCTGTAGGAGCATCCCTGCCCTCACAGGTGCTCCTGGGAGGGCTCCCTTCCATGCATAAACCTTGAGGACAAGCCAAGATGAAGGTGTTAGCATTGCAGACTCACTAACAAACAGGAAGATGTGGCAATGTTTACCATCTGGTAGGCAAGAATAAGATTCTTCCTAGGTAAAAAAAAAAGAAGAAGCTGAGGTGTATGTACTAGCTCTGGTCAGGTACTCGTAGTCACAAGCACTCCTGCCTGTTAGCATTCCTGCTACAGCTTTGAAAACTGGGTTCATTAACCATCTGGGCTTAAAAGACAAGAAATGGCACTTGAGTATCCACCACCTTTCATCTTCCCTCCTGGCTCATGTAACCATGGCAAAGGAGCCTACGCTAGCCTCTGAGATGGCACAGTTCATGAGACCACCCACCCATTTTCTGATTAAACTACTCAATGCAGAGCTATGTAGCCTTCACATCTTTCTGAGTCTCACCTTAGCATTGCCACTGGTAAGAAGTCAGGATTTTGTGCCCGGGCTGAGAAGAGAACACATTTTGCTCCAGTCTGTGAACGATACCTGTGCCTGCTGCTCCCCGCCTTCCTTCAGTGCCTGCTATGCGGTTCATTGATGGGAGGATGGAGATAGTACGGGAAACCCACGCAGGCAGCTGTCAGAAAGCGAGCTTACTATAAAAGCAACATATGCTGCACTGAATTACGAGACCTTCAAATCACTACAAGAGGCGCTTAAAATATTCTGGAATTTAATTACAAGACTGTCTATGTTTTAAATGCATGAATGTATAATGCAGACTTGGGCTGTAACAAGGGAAATTCTTCTTCCACATGCACTTGAAGGTGCTGGACAGGAAAATCCTTGGAGGGTGTGTGAGGCCAACAAGTTGGGATCCACGAAGCCTCATTGCTAGCAGCTGGGATGCCACCACAGATGGGTGACATCCCCTGGTGCTCTGTGTCTGGGACTGATGAGCCAAATGAAGGCACATTTATAATGAGGATGTGCATACAAATCTAAATTATCAAAGACATATCAGCAGCTATGAAGTTGTTTGGGTTGAACCCTTTCAAAAATATTGGGGTTTTTTTTCTAAAAATGCTTGCATGCACTTGAACAACTCATCCCTTTTCCATGTCACCTGTCCTGATCTCATGTGGTCTTCATCAGACAGATGGGGGTTCATCCCTGACTAAAAAAATTACATTCTACCAAGTTAAATGCCTTGTGTATTGTGCCTACAAAAATGAAGATGCACTTAACAACATGGTTATTAGCTTAATGGCAGGAAGAGAAAACCTAGGGAAGAGAATTAAAGCACTGCTCCTGCAGAATGTCCCTGAGGAAAGATCCCTGTGTCCAGGATACTCATAAAGGCTACTCACCACCCAAAGATTTCCTGGCAGGCATCACACTGGCATGCGATTAGCATTGCAGCAGTTAACATGACACAAGACAGGGGACCTGGATGGATGCCACACTGATTTGTAGTAGATTATTATTGTTTTCCTACTTTAATTAACATAGAGAACTCAAAAGAGAAAAGAGAGCATGTGTATTTTCAAAGCAAAGAAACAACTACTTGGCAAAGACTTTCATCCGCAAGCAGGGATGCAAGGATTGGATTGGAAAACTAATAACCATGAGCCAGAGCATCCTCTCTGTTTGTAAAAGCTGGGAATGGTGCAATATTCCTGTCATAAACCCATGGAGAGGCCAGGGTTAGCCTGTGCAGCAAGCCTAGGGTTTTCAGGACGTACAAGAAAGCCAGAGCCATCATTCCCAGGTTTGACAGAGGGACATTTGCTGGTCTCTTCCAACTTTCCATCAGTCAGCATTCCCACCACGGCTTCCTTGGCCAGTTCAGAAGCACGGCTGATACAGCACAACACACGCGCCCAAAGGCTGGAAGGTATAACTTAGCACAAAGTTATCAACAAGGCACTTAGATGACAGCCAGCTCAGACATGAGGTTTGCAGTGTAAATATGGAGATGGAGAACGCACACGTTGTGCCAGGTAAGCCAAGCAGTGACATCCTTTGCAGCTACGTAACGCTCGGGATCTTTCTGCAGGAAATGCTTACTGGGAAAAGCAATGCAACCACTGTATTTGGCTCATTTTAAGGCTGGAGAGAAATCAGGACTACAGCTGGAATTGCGGCTCAGGGCTTGTCAGGGCTTTTGTCACTTGATCTGATTTTCAAAGTTCTCAGGCTCCTTTTTGGTGTCAGTAAGTTTTGGGAAGAGCTGAGCAGAAATTGCAGTTGGATGGCTGTGTCCCGCCACACCCCGCCAGCACCATGAGCACTGAGCACAAAACTTTCACTTCCAGTTTCCCAACCCGAGCTCAACAGCACCTTGTGCCCAAGAAAACACTGTCCCTGCTTTGGATTTTGGGCTGGCACAAACACTAACCTGGCAAGTGACAGGGCTGAAATACAGATCTGGGGCTGCATCCCTGCATGATGGCTGTGATTGTAGCTGTCTCAGTTCTCAGGGGCTAAGCAACACCAGCTTCAACAGGCCAGTGCTGTCAAGGTTTGGTGGCACTCAAAGATCAGCGGTGAATACCAAAAGAAGGGGACAGGGTTGTAAAGCTCATAAAACTACCCTATCCCACGCTTCTGGCCAGAGGCCAAGCTCTAAGTGCCAGAGGTTGGCAGTGCTTCCAAAGTACCAGACCTTTGCTAGGGAGGAGGGACTCAGCTAGACTAACAACTGCTTTAATTAAATATGGTGATATCATTAACCTGCTGGAGTTCATCAAATTAGTGTTGCAAATGAAAACCGCATTGGCCTCATTTACATAAGGTGGTTTCGAGAGGGAAAATAGCATTTTGCTTGTGAAGATGATGTTTGCTTTTCTGATAAAACAAGAGCCTCTTGTCCCTCTGGAGCTTTGGGTCTGTTCAGTTCTCACCAAACTATTTGTTTTGGCCCTTTCCTGGTTTTAGGGTACCTACAGTGAAGGTACTTGACATGACAGGGGATTGCCACAGGAAAATGGTGAGAAAGAGGGAAAAACACGGGACTTAAAAAAAGGACGTTTGGGAGGAGGAGATGCCGATATCCTTCCTCTAGCACATAAACCATTTCTGTAGTTCAAAATAAACCAGCATCTGTGCTGGTTGGACTGCTGCCATTTTTTTCTTATCTATCTTGTTTGCTGAAGGATGACTCAGGGCAAAGCTAACACGGTGCCCACGGGAGCGCTGCTGGGAATGTGCTGACATCACTGACTCCCTGGCAGCCGAAGGGCTTGAGGGCTGGGAGGGGGATTCCCACCAGAGAGGAAGGAAAAGGAGTGATAGGAATCCTTCTGCTAGTACCCTGGCTCTTAGCCCAGGCCACTTTCCTTGCTTATGTTGCACTTGGGGGAGAGTTTCTTAAACAAATAGAAGCACTGCTTCATATGTGAGGGCTGGCGTCCCGCCGGCAGAGGGGGAATGTCCTTCTCCCTAGTACTCATCACAGCATTTTGGTGTTGACTGAAAGCTTGGGCTTTCCTAGAAAAATCAAACCCTGCCATCTGTGGCTTGTCCCTGAGCCCTTGGGCTTGTATGCCCCACAAGCAGCACAGGTGGATGGGGTGTATCCCAGGCTGGAATTGCAGGGATTTCTGTCTTCCTCATTGAATGCTTTGGCTGTCTTATACCCAGTAGAGTTTGACACCTTGGGAGTTGCTCACCTTTGTTTCAACATCCCTATTAACCCCTCTCATCCCCTCCCGTAAATTTAAGATCATTTTGAAAAGCTGAGTAAGATTAAGGAGTCAGGGTGCATGAGCCGCTTTAGGTTGAAGGGTCTCTAGAGCAGAGTGGTCCCCAGGAGATGCTCCTCCATTTTGCCAGTTGGCAAGGGCATCACTAAAACCAGCTATGAAGCTTCTCTTTAGAGAGGATCCAGAGGAGCTGACAAATTAATCTGGCTCCATCAGTGGCTCCTGGAGATGGCACAGGAGATGCAGGCTCTGCCCTGGGAAGGGATGGGCAGTATGAAAGGGTTCCCATCGACCTGGCAGGCCCCATGCTTCCAGGGCAGAGAGGGCACTTGGCTCTAACCCCAGCAATGAAGAAACCCTGAACCTTTGCAAACACTTTGAACAGAGTTTCGCAATAAGCAAAGCTGATTTCTCCACCTACAGCCCTGCTGAGCATGAATGTACGCAATTACAGTCCGAGGGCAGCCCTACCATCTCCTGATGGCCGTTATCACCCTGTGCAGCCCCCTCACACCTGATCGTAACTAGGCCTGGGCACAGGCAGGATTTAACACGAGGAAAATCCCCTCTGGTTTTCCTATAATTACAGTGTTATTTGATGCCAAGAGCCTTCTTCATCAGGAGCTAGTGCTGTGTTGCTCAAAAACTCTGGCACAGGAAGGAGTAACCTGGTGTTGCCCATGGACAGACCAAGCTCCTGACCCAGCTGTGCTGGTGGCACTGTGACCCCAGGAGGACACCCATGGTGTTGGCTGGGGAGCTGACACCCCCATAAGATGCAGTCCCTCACTCTCCATGGTGGCCAGGCATTGATGTCGCCAAAATTAACACAAGTAGTAAATCCTCCATCAAGGAAACAGGGAATTCTCCAGGCTTGACTCACTGCAGCTTTCGAACTGCCAGGGATGTGAGCTGGCTTGTCTGCTACAACCGCAAGCTCCAGGTGTGGTTAAACTGGCACTGGGGAAAGGATGCCTGTGCAGCGAATGCCATCTCCCTCCTCGCCCAAGCCCTGGACTAGCTGTGCTCACTGCTACGTTAGCTCAACCCTCTGGAGGGTGTGAATTTCACCCTTTCCCAGCTGTCATCCTTTCTGTAAAAGCAGCTGCACCCGGTTTTCCTGGAGCACTGCGGGTTTGCACCATGATGCTCTGGCCCAGGCTTTGCTCCCTGGGTGCTCCCTGCTAAAAAGATCTGCTCCCCAGTGCTGAGGTCAGCTTGCTTGGGTTTAATGTCTTATGGTGTTGTGGACAATCAGCAAACCACCACCTGGAAGGGCTCCTTGGTGTATCAGGATCCCTGGGGTGGCCATCACTCCTGTTGCACCTGGTGTGGCATTGCATGCTCATATGTACTGTCCAGCTAAAGAGCTCGTAAATATTCTTCTCTTGTTATTGACTGATGATTAAACCCGGCGTCGTTTGACAAAGCCTCACCTTCCCTCCAACAACATAACCTGCCTCCCACAGCCTCCATCAAAGGGCAAAAAGCCACCTGCTTTTGTTCATCTGTCTCTGGCTGGTCATCAGTGACAGGCCCCTTGGGCTGAAGGCTGTTTGATCATTGCCTTTAAGCTTTGTAGGGTTGAAGCATTGTTCCTTGAGGTGCTTCTGACATTTCAAACTAACACAGTTGGGTTGAATCTGCATGGGGAGGGCATGGGGAGGGCAGTGGGGCTGAGGGAAGAAGCTTTGGGCAGCGTGGGCTCCTGCCAGTGGCACCCAAGGACGTGGCAGTGAGGCAGTGGAGGCACCCACCACGTTTGCCAGCCAAACACCAGGCTCCCAGTAGGCACCAGAGCTCTTTTGGAGGTAGTGGCAGTGGGTTCGCCCTCCGGTGCCCTTGTGAGCCTGGAAGCTACTACAAGGCTCAGATAAGGAAAGAGGCACGGAGATGTGAACTGGCTTGCCCCAGGTGCTGCTGGAAAAATGGCAGGAGAACCAGGAACAGAGTAAATTTCTTTTGTACTTGGACCAAAAGATTCCAGAAACTTTAGGATTTTTCCATCTTAGTGTCTAAAATTAGTTTTTAATTGCTGTCAGTGCATCCCCTCTCTGTCATGCCTATTTCGGCAGGAGAAAACTATTGCAAGACCACACTTCTCATTATGCTTATAATTCCAAAGCTCAATTCCAAATTTCCTTTTTTTTTGGAGAAGATTTACTGTCCATCCCCTGCTGATTTTCAAAGGGGTGAAACTGTGGAGTAGTGCTGTGACTCTGGCTCTGATCAAGGATGCTGACCCCACACAGGCATCCCATTCCCACCAGGAATATCCTCTCAAACCCCCACACCATGGCACAAACAAGCTTGGCTGCTGGATAATCCTCTCTCTCCATCATTATTTATTAAGCAGGAGGTCAGAAGAGATTTCTGTTCCAGATGTCCTCCTAGACCTGTGAAAACTATGGTCTGCTCCAATTAATTTGGAAAATGGAGCAGGAGAAAAACTATGTAAGCATCAAGGGAACCAAACCTGGCTTCTGCATGTATCTTTCTTTATGAGAGGTTATTATATACTTATAATTAATTGTTGGCTCATGGCAGAAAAGGTTTGTCTTGCATGAACAAGTTGGAGGGAGGGAGGGAGGAAGAGAGGGAGGGAAGAAGACCTGGAACGGGACGCAGATATGTGGGAGGATGCAGCATTCTTTTCCCACGTTGAGGAGCAGCAGGACATGTAAATTCAGCTCTGGAATTTTGCTCCTTACCTTTTATGGTGAAAAAATGAGGCTTTCCTTTGACTTTGCAAATACATGTTCCAGCTGAAATCCAACCTGTGCGCTAATACCCAGCCAAGCGTGTGCAGCCACTCACCTGGATGTGCTGAGCACAGGCTTATGCAAAAGGGAAAGCACAGCTCTAGGCTCACAGAGGCTCCCAGACCGCTCCACTCAGGCTGATGTAATGGTTTTATCTGAGGACAGGATTTGGTTCTTATTGCTCAGTCTTGCCTTCAATATGAAATAACTAAGCTAAGTAATTAATTTTTAATGCATCTGATATAAGCAGTGAGAGATCTGGAGTGATTTACACTCACTCCTGTTGCTGTTGCCAGTCTGTTCCTGGGGCTGGAGAGGCAAAGGGGAATCTTGCAGCAATGCCCAAACCCCACAGAGAGCCCCACTCTCCCAGGGCCTCCCTGCTGCTGCCTCCGCTCCACTGCACAGAGCCCCGAGCGATGCAGACAAACCCAGCGACACTTGCTGGGAGCTCAGAAAGCCCCGGACTCCTCGTCTTGCCAGCATGGAGCCCACACGCTGCTTTGTGGGGTTTGGAGGTCAAGGAACAGAGCAGTGACATTCTGCAGGTTCCCTCCAACCCTTCTTTTACAATACACAACATCATACCAAACTGCAAATAAAGTGAAGCTGCTCCAGAAGCCCTTGCTTTCTGTAACCTTTCTATATGACTTGTTCTATTTAGTAAACAGCAGTGTAGGAAGAAGATAGTTAAAACTTTGAAAATACCTAACTACAAAAATAAATACAAAATGTGTTAGAAGACCAGTTAGTCTTTTCTGAGTCATTTAATTAGAGGGACTAACTTTCCCTGTCTATGGAAATCTCAGGGTGGAAAGCGTGTGAAACCTGCTGCAACCAACACTTGCCTAATTAGTCTCACATTTGCCTTCCTCTGAAGGGAGGCAAAGTGTGTGCCACCCACAGACACTCACGCTTTTTCAGCCTAATCTGTTTTAGGAGCTGCCAAGGTAGGACAGGCTCTTCTCATGGGGCAGGGTGGCAGTGGTAGATGTGGGACCCCCAGCCTGCTGCCCACCACCGTCCGTCCATCCATCCATCCATCCATCCACCCACCCCTTTCTCTCTCCCTCCCTCTCTACCTCCCTACCTCCCTCCCTCTCTCCCTGGGATGAAACTGCTGAGCAGTGCTGGTGTTTTCTGAGCTGCAGGTCCCTGAAATGTCACAGAGTGAGTCCAGGCATAGGGGCCAGGCATGTTGCATCTCTCCATGTACTACTACAGCACTTCAAAGCAAGCAAAGAAACGGAGCAAAACTCTGCATTTCATCTTCCCAGCTTCAGGTAGCATGGGTGAAAATCGAGGCCAGGGTCATCATGACCCAGAAATGTCCTGTTTGACATTAAACAGGGGCTTGACTTAAACCTCATTTTTGCATTGCCGCTCTGGTCCACAGCCTCACTCAAACAGCCCTGGCTGCTCCTGAAGCAGTAATCCCTCGGTGCTGACAGCCACAGCCATGCAGGAACTGCCTCAAAAATTTTAGCTAATTAGAAATTTAGGGGCAAGGAATTGCACTATCAGCTTTTGCTTTTCCAGAGATTGGCTAGAGGGAAGTTTAATAAGGTTGAACATTTGCTATTTTTATTTTGGGCCAGAGATTTAGATGCCCAATTCCCATGGAAACCCTTGAATCTTCCACATCCCCACGTGGAACTTCAAAATGAGCTGCTCACTACTGCTTCTTGCAGAGGATTTCTCCTCTCTGCTATTTGCTTTTCAGAAGTGCTGGGCTCCATACACTCAAACCCCACCACTCGCCAGTCATCGCTGCTCGGGGTGAGCATGGTTTACCCGCGTGGATGCTCGTGGCCAGCCTGCTGAACCCTGCTGCATTTCCCGCCCCCCGAAATTCCTGAGGTTTTTCTGAGGATCAGAGCCAGATTAATCACAGCCTGGCAGGAGTTGCCCATGAGGCTAAAGCTACCAGCTTTGCAAGCCTAATAAGTGGTGAAATTCAGTGCAGAACTCAGCCCTGCAACTTTATGGTGGGAAAGGCAATGCCTATGGGACAGAAAATAACAATAAAAATCAACACTGAAGCGTGTTAAGAGTTTCAAATGGCACCGAAAAAATGCCTGCTATGTTTCCAAGGGTCTGTGCTGCTGCCCTGGACACTGCTGTTACTCATTCACATGGGCAAGAATTACAAGTATGTCTGCAACCAGAAAAGCTTTGGTTCACCGAATATTTGACGTTTGGTGTGGTACGAAGGGGTGGGGAGCCCGGCTCCAGCCAGCAGCAGTTCAAGCAGAGGAGACATAGTTTTAACTTCCTCGGGACAGTTAAACTGCCTTGGTGGTACTGCAGCCAAAAAAACCCACCCCACTTATTATTTGCTGAGTTCTTTCTGCTCTTCAGCAATAATTTAAAGTTGCTTTGCCTTCAGGGAAGCCTTGTGAAGTGCAGTGTTCACAGGAATGGGTAACAACATGCAATACTGACCTAATCCACTTCACTCTGCCCTGGAAGCTGTTCTCAGCATCTGTCTTTGGTCCCCAGCACCCGCTGGGATAGGCCAGAGCTGGGTGAGAATGGGGCATTACACAATTTCAGTTGCTTTTTCCACTCCAAAATGGGACTAAAGAAAAAGCATTTCAAACTTCCCTGTGAAATGAAAACCGTCCTTTGACTAAAGTCAAAATGTTCAAGTTTACACATTTTGCATGTACTTCCAGAAAATATACTATAAACAAACCTTGGAATTGAATATGTCATTAAAAAAGGTTAAATCAGAACGGTGTGACCTTAGCAGAGAGCTTCATAACAGAAAGATTTAATACCAATACAGAAATTGAAGCAGATCTGCAAAACATGTTGCCTACAGCATATCAATATTTCTGATGAGAAACCACTCCATCAGAAAATTTTTATCCAGCTCAAGGCTGGAATTTCATACCAAATAGTTTTACTGTCTCCCCAGCAACTGGCACTACTGATCCTCTATAACAAATTTCCATAATTAACCTCCAGGTACTGAAAATTAAATCTTTTTGTCTGGAGGATATTCTCGAAAAACGCCTAGAAATTACTTCCCTGTGAGCCAAAGCACAATCAATTCAATAGGGTTTTCTCCACAAATTTCAGTGGATCTTCAGATCAGAGTTCCGATCCAGACCAGTTTAATACAACTCTGGACATTTCTTCAAATTTGGATGGGGCTTTAAAAAACATAAATCTCAAAACAATTCTTCCTTTTTGTTGAAATTCAATCCTATATTGTCACCCAGATTAAGGACTCGTACTCTTTGATGCTGTGGATAGAAGTACTTCGTAAGACGTTTGTGCTGATTTTGTATGAGTGAGGAATGCACAACAGCATTAGACAAAATACCGAAGTTAAAGCTGTTGGCTCTGAATGCTGAAATTTGGCATCTCACATGTGTTCTTGCTCTCTG
This sequence comes from Strigops habroptila, assembly GCF_004027225.2. NCBI lineage: Eukaryota > Metazoa > Chordata > Aves > Psittaciformes > Psittacidae > Strigops > Strigops habroptila. Next base: position 43,870,468 of record NC_044281.2, read on the forward strand.
AAGGCTGCTCCCTACACCATCCTGCAGCAGGAAACGTCCTTGAGCTGCACGTGATTTCATGGATGGCAGAACACCCCTGACGTGCAATTTGTTCTTATTGCAAGCACTAACAAATCATACATAATGTAACAGCAAAGCAGCTAATGTTGGATTTGCATGAGATACTTTTACTGTGTTGGTCTGGGAGTTTTCCTGGTTTAGATGCATTTACCCAAGAGGAATAAATTCTGCTTCGGGGAAGTTTTGACTTGAGGCATTTCCCCATCTGGTGGGGTAAGAAGGTCAAGCGGCCATAGGCCACAGCAGGAGCGTATCTGAACCCCAACCCCTTCCCTTTGCAAGGAGCAGCTCTGTACACCTGGATCCTAATAGATAGTTTTTCCTATTCTCAAAACATCAAGCTTCTCCAGAGACAGAATTAAGACATTTGTGTGAATAATCCACATCATTTTCATGGCTTCTACAGAGTCTCCTTAGCTGGGTGGTGTGTTGGGAAGAAAGCAAACACGGGAAAAGGATGATCGCCTCCCACATGTCCTCATTTCACCAGCACTGCTGTAGACTCCACGACAGTGTTCCCGGAGAAGTCATTTAACCAATGTAATACTTCTCAGTAAATGAGTGAGAACAACACACCCGCCATTCCACTGGTGCTATGTGAATAAATGCCTTAAAAAAAGCCCCCATGGATGGAGCCCAGAAGCAGATGCACTGCAGAGCTGAAGACATTGCGGAAAAGTGCACCAGGCTTGTATGAGATACAGGATGCCTGCCCACATGTGAATAATTGCATTACAATCAGTACTTTAAAATACCTTATCTTCTGTCTTAATATCTGACCTTAATTATTAAGGAGTTTTAAAATAATTTTAGAGTGCTTATAACTTTGTTAAAGCATCACCCTCAGCTCCTGAAACTTGGAATGGCTGAGCTTCCACCTAAGTCTCAGCACTCTACCATCTGTCAGTCAGGTGAGGGAGAATCATTGATGTCTTCAACTAATCTCAAGAATTTATGAAATTGCTTCTTGGTAGTGTAGTAATGGCCAGATTTCTAAATGCCAAAATACAGATTATAAGCTGTCAGGCTTCATTTTGTTTTCAGCTCACAGGTAATTAGCATTTCTTTTCACAATTGCCATTGTTCCTGCATGTTATTATACCAATATCATGAAACCGAACATACTCATTCTCACCCTACCGCCATCAATTTTAAAGCATCATTGGGACAGAAAAATATTTGGGTTTGGTTTTGGCAGCCAAAGCTCTGGTCCCTCACCAGTGGTCTGAGTCACACATGACAGTCGAGCTGCTTGAATCCTGTTTTTCACAAAATGAGAAATTTTTATTCCCTACGCAGACAATGCAGAGCAGTGCTTTCTGATTTTAAGTCCTAAACCCTCACAGCTACACACAAAAGTAGCAGAAGCTCTGTTTTAAACATCTGTGGTGCTGCATAACATTATGAATTGGGAACGTACCGAGGCTCAACCAGCATTAGCAGGTACTTGTGACCTTACTGCTTCTCATCTGTCGAACAGGCCTCCTTAGATCATGTCATCTCATAAGGCAGCAGCAAAAAATAATTTCTTTTCATCTGTTAAGAACTCAAATCTGACATTGATAAGTCCCATGGAAGAGATAACAAATGGGTATGTGTTCAGAAGAAGGTTTTGAATAGCGTCCCTAAATGAGGCAGGGATTACACGCTGGCCTGTGAGAAGTACAGATGTTTCTGAATAGCTGCTCATTAAGGTGACAATATCTCTCTGTGGGCTGAATAGGTTCTTGGGAAAAAATAATACGTGATCGTGAAATTAATGACTATCACCACATACTCACAAGGGAGCCCACATTTCCGACACACAGGAAATACACATTTCCTAATACACAATTGTTTGACCTTAAACCTTAATAATGTTCTTTTAATGTATGTCCCATTTAGCTTCACACACTCACAGGCAGAAAGGAGGAGGGGATGGGATGTGTAAGGTTCATGTTTTATGTATATTGTTTAATACTTTCCACCCATGCTTTGGTAGTTGGCATTGCAGGGAGAGATATTCTGATGGCAATTTTAGATTTAAATCATCAAGCACTCATTCTGATACTAAAAGCACTTGTTCTCAGCTGTTTTATTATAGTCATAGAAAGTGTTCAGGCAGATTACTTGTGAGAGAAATGTATTTTGATATTCCCATAAAATCTTACACTAGATCAGTAGTCATTACCACAGATAATACCAAATTGTATATATGTTATTAACATACACATAATGCTTTCTCGGATGGAAAGCAGAGGAACTGCGAAAGTCTAGAAAGAAATCAGATCTGAAGAAAAATGGGGAATTTGAAATAAGCAAAGTGAGAAACTCTGCCTTACAAATCAAAATCTAGACTGTGTGTGAAAAATACCAATGAAAATGTTAACCCCCACTGCATTATCCCCCTCGTTACCAAGGTATGGGAAAAGGGATTAAACTTAAGAGTATGACATGAATAATAGTTTTATGGGGATTAACATATCTGGAACAGCTTCCCCAAGGAATGACAAGAAGCAAGTGGTTTCAGAGCAGGCAGGGGTGACTTGTAGCTTTTTGCTTGTCACAAGTGCCCAAAGCACTGTGGGGCACCCTGTGGGGTTTAGCTGGGTGACACTGGGAGCCTCTGGACCATAAGAGCACAAGCATGTAACCACGATGTTACTGTGAAGCCTGCTGATGGAAGCTCTTCAGTCATGATGACTGAATGTTTCGTGCACATTAAAGTTTCCACATTCCTGACATAGCCGGATGCAGGCAAATTTTCCATATGAGCTGTGTGAAGGAGCTGTCTCCCCCAGCTCCAGTGCACAGTGCCCAGGAGCACTAATTCCTCCTCCAAGCACCCTTGGTCCTGGCCTGGCCAAGCCAAGCCACCACCAAGGAAAGGGAAGCATCAGCGATGACTTTAGTGCATCTTGTCTCCATCTGTACAGAGGTGACCAAGGAAGTGATAGGGAGCAGATGTTCATACCTGGCTCCCATTCAGGAGTAACAAAGAGCTCTTTCAGCCCTGTCTTCTCTCCTTATATTATACCATACCTCAGTTGGTATGTGGGACTCACAAAGAATATAGAGCCAGAGCTGAAGCTCCAGAGCTCTATCCCACCTGCATCTGTCCAAGAGGCTGCCACATGTTTCAGCATGGAGGTGAATGAAGAAACAAGATTTTCTACACTCTGGAGAAGACACGAGAGCATTTACACAACTGTTTTTTTCCTGATTTATCTCCTGTTCAAATACACACAGTTGAACAAAAGAGAGAAACCCAAATTGCTGTGACCAGTAAGCTTCTTCACTGCTTCTTCACTGTTATCCCATTCAAAGAGCTCAAGCCTTGTCTGTGGACAGCAATGATGGATGGAGACTGCAAAGCAGCTCAAAGTAGATTTTAATCTTAAAAAAAATAAAAAATAAAAGATAATGGAAAGCTGTTTGCTCCAACTTTTCAGTACAGCTTTACAAATAATGCACACACAGCAAATTTTAGTATTTTATCATGATTTACTAGAGAAACCAAGGCATAAATTCTTTGGAAAATTCATTAAAGCTGAGTAATTTGACCAGCTAAAGATGTGACACATCAGAACAAAATCAAGAATGTTAGCTTGAATTTTGAAATGTCATGCTTGGGATTCTCTTGTCTGCGTCACTGGAATTTCTCCTTGTGGTCAAACACGCACAAGATAGTAATGCTTTCTGTTTCAGGATGTTGTAAACTTTATTAATTGTTTACGTTTCATCGCAGAACTGACACGGACCTAGTTTGTGACCTGGATAACCCACTCAAGGCATAAATAAGGCCAAGACCCCCCTTCTCGAAGGCCACCCCTGTCTTCAGCTACGCCAGTAAAGCTGGCAGGTGAGGAGGGCTGAGCAAGGAAGTGAGGCAGGCTCTGCCCCAGCCTTCCTGCCTGCTGGCAGCCCCTTCTCGAGGGTGCCCATCTGCTGGCCGCGCAGAACCATATGGGAGAGGAGAGCAGCACTTGATGGAGAAGTGTGCTACGAACCGCTCACAAACCGTCCCTTGTTCGAGGCTGTCGCTTCAGGAAAGATCTACCCCACGCTGTTACAGCCAGAGCAGCGTTCAGTCCTCCGGTGAACACAAGCTATTACCCAGTTTAGCTTGGGTTTGCATCCAGGAAGATAAAAACCAAGCACGTTAATGGTGGGGATGTTTTCTTGAGATCCCCACATGCTCCTTGTGATCATGCTTAGAACAAAGAAACGCTCCTACGAGCAGCTCTCCTCAGCCGGACCTCTGGGATCCCTGAGGACCCGGGGGACGGGGGGTTGCAGGCAGCCCCTCATGCCTCGCCGCCCCTCTGGAGGCCACAAAGCGCCGCAGGTTCCCTTTTGTAGCGTCCAGGTTTATAGACGGCCTGTATAAAATCACAAACAAACCACCACAAAGACCACTCTTTACTCCACGCATTGTCCCACACCAGGCCTCTGAGAGGATGACACCGGCCTGCCGCCAGCACGGGCTCACCCCAGCCTTCGGCGGACGGCCCGCCCCGGTGGAGCCGGGAGGGCAGCGGGGACTACGGGGCTGCGGGGCTCCACGCGGAGCGGACGGCGGGCCAGCACCGCACCCCTCCGAGCGCCGCGCTCCTCGCTCCCGCTCGGGTCTGCGGCGCCACCCCTAGAGGGCGCGTTGCTCCGGCGGCCCGCCGGCAGCGAGCGGCGAGGGGGCGGGCCCCGCACCAGCAGCGGGCGGTGATTGGCGGATGCGAGGCTATAACTGAGGGCGGGCGGTGGGGGGACAAAGCAGTCAGCGCGGGACCGGCGTGAGGAGGCGAGTGCGGCGGCTCTGCCACCTCCGCTGGGGCGCTTGTTGTTGGGGTTTTTAATTGTTTTTAAGATTATTTTTACCTTTTCTGGGGGAACCGGGTGTGTGTGGTTTGTTTTGTTTTTTTTTTTTTTTTTCCTTTTGTTGTGGCCGGCCGGGGGACTTAAGCCGAGATCAATGAAGGAAAGAAGAGCGAGCCAGAAGTTATCGAGCAAGGCGGTGATGGATCCCAACCAGAACGTGAAGTGCAAGATCGTGGTGGTGGGGGACAGCCAGTGCGGCAAAACCGCGCTGCTACACGTTTTCGCCAAGGACTGCTTTCCCGAGGTGGGCCGGGGCGGACCGGGATCCGGGCGGGCTGTGGATGGGGCCGGGGCTCGGGCCAGGGGCGGTGGGCGCGGGCTGACTGTGCGGTGTCTCCCGGCAGAGCTACGTCCCGACTGTCTTCGAGAACTATACGGCCAGCTTTGAGATCGACACGCAGCGCATCGAGCTCAGCCTCTGGGACACCTCGGGTGAGCGCTCCCCCGGGGGCGAAGGCATCGGGGGGGATGTGTGTGTGTGGTAAATCGGTAAGGAGCGACAGCCCCCGTCGGTCGGGGGAGCTGGGGAGAGGGAGAGACCGTCCCTGTGGCCCCGCAGCCCCTCACCGCCGCGTTGTGGCGGGGGTGCTTATCTCCGGAGGCGAGCGGCAGCTGTGCGAGACGGGCGGCTGCTCCTCTGCTGTTCTGTTGTTTGTTTGTTTTAAAATCTGAGGTATACTTTAGCCATATACTTGGGGAGGGAAAAGGGTGTGGACAGCCCTCCATTAAGCGATTTGTCAGCATTGCAGGGGAAGGCAGGCAGGGCAGGGGTATGTGTTCCCACCTGCCTGAGTGGAAGGAGCTTATCCGAGGAGCTCCAAGGGGGTATCTTTCTTCCTCTGCCGCTGAGGTGCCCTGCTTTACCTATTAGAAGAGTGAAGAGGTGTTTATGTATGCTAATGGTAAATTACATCAGCTTGCATCGGAGTTCCTTGTGTCTTCTTGATGCCTGTTTGGATTTCTACAAGATACAGTACTTCTTTTTTCCCCTGCGATTTAGAGTCTTTAAAGCAAGGAAAGATAAGGGAGGTAGGCATCTCTGGCCCTCTGAGGATGCAGGGGAAACTGTCCTTTCTTACATATTAAGAGCAGTGGTTAAGGTCATCGTCATTCTTCCATTTGTACCTTCGGTGGCCATGTCAAAAACACTGGCTCACTTGCCTCAGAGGTTGAGGTTCATGGCACTTGGCTGTGTTAGATCTCATGGTAGGCCAGGAACAACTCTAGATCCTGCTGTCATTGATACTTGGACTAAGTTTGCTGCCAGTGCAGTGAGGGTGCACCCCTGAACTTGCCACCTTGGTGCTGGAGAGGAGCGTGGACAGCTAGCGAGTCTGCCGCTCAGTACCTCAGTGCACTGGAGGAGGTGGTCAGTGTGAAGGACGCTGTGAGCCATTAATGCAGGTGTGGATCAGCATTATTCTTCAGAATTCAGTGGAAAAAAGCTCAGGAACTTGACAGAGTTGCAAGCCTTTTCTTCTTTGGGGAAGTTGTGTAGGTAGCTTGTTAATGTTGAATTTGGATCTAGCAGTTCCTTCTAAATGTGGCAGCAGTCCTTTTACCAGCAACTAAAATGTTAGTCCCCCTTTAAAAAAAGGAGTTAAGGCAGAGAGTTGGCTTTTTCCTCTTGCTGTTCAGGAAATGATTCCAAATTCTTGCAACACGATTACTGGGAAAAGGCAGTCTTTGCGCCCACAACCAGTGTCAGCGTAGCTCTGAACTGACTTTTTTCTTCATCTTATGCCAAGTGAGACCTGCAGACTTCTAGAGTGTGTCTGGTTTGAGCTTTCATCCTGGTTACTGAGCTGGCTGTAGCAAACTATGGAGTAAGGGCTTATTAAAAATAAATAGCGACGTTATTTTGGAAAATTTTATCTTTAGCTATTAAAATAAAACAGGCTCGCAGGTTAAGTTGTTTGGCATGGGAAGTTTTGGAATCTGTATGTCAGGCTGGAGACACCCATGTAATGAAATATTCTGTAGCACTTACAAAGACACTGGAAGGAACATCCGCCAGCCTTTGCACATGCATGTCATCCTCTCAGGCCTGTCCTGGAACTAATAGAAAATTTGACTTGAGTCAGAAGCTTGAGATCAAGTGGCTGATTTGTCTGCAATCTGAAACTGAAGAGGAAATGCTTGACAGAGCCAATGCTTGGTCTTATAAAGTACTACTGTGGATCTTCTAGCTGTGGGACTCTGCGGATGAAGAATTATCTCTCTGTGAACAGCCCTTCTCACTGACTGCAGGAAGAAACACTACACAAACCCATTAACCCAATGCAAAATCACATCGCCAGATAAAAGACATCAGAAGATAAGATAGTGTTTTGGTATTATCTTAAATTCTTGGCAGTTTATTTTTTAGAAGTCTTTGTCCTAGTCCTCTGCTGAATTAGAATAAATGTCTTAATAACATTTTTAAAGCAGGACTAGATCTAGTTAACATAAAAATGTGACTGATTAACTGCCAAATACTAATGGAAGGCAATGTCCATTGCAACAGGGGTGAGGTAACAGCTCAAGTCATTTGAGGTACTTCAGTATCTCTTGGGGGAAGGGTAAGGGTGCTGTTTAGCTGAGTTTGATTGCAGTATGCTACAGCTATTTCAAGATGACTTGATCGGTATTTAGTATACATCTTTAACACTCTTTATTTTCTAAGTGGGAGAATGCAATGGGCTGCCTTGCAAATTAGTTCCTAACTTAAGTTAATGTCATTTTTTGCATTGAATCATTTGGAAGGAAGGTACTGCCACTTGGAACAGTTTTTTGCTTACTGAGAAAATGGGAAAAGCTGAAGGCATTGTTTAAAATAGTCTTGTGTTAGAGTGAGAACAGGCCTTGCTGTCATGGTTTTCATTTACAATCCTTTATATAATAATGATGTGCTTTTTACTAGAGAACTCTTAAATACAAAATGGAGAGAGTCATGCAATTGATAGAACATTTTAAAAGTAGCTCTAAATTTACTGAGAAGTTTTTATTGTATCTTGGATATGCCGCTAGGAATATGGGACAAAACACTCTTGTAAGAGTGGAGTGGGAAGATTCATTATTCAGATATTTTTCTGGTACTGTCTAGTTCTGCAAGTCATTGTAAGGATTTAAATTAGCCACAGCGTTAAGGAAAGCACTTACCAACTTGAATTTCAATTGGTTTTTGGGCTGCCAACCCTTCTTTCAAAGCAGGAATGTCTGGTTGCAGTCTAGCTACACCATAAAGTATTCCACTCTGTGGTAACATAGTATGGCAGTCTTGAGCTGTTTGGGAGCTGTGCGCTTGTTTTGCTAGGTAAAGTATTAGAAGTTTCTTCAGGTTAAAGCTTCATCTTGTACTCTCATGGACACTGTGAAGAGCATTCCTGTATTAGGCATCTTTGTCTACCATAGGCATGGTCTAATGCGTATTTACTGAGCTTTTGGCTTCTTCCATTTAAAGTGACTGCTTTGGTATTTGTTTCCTGCCAGTACAGCAGCAGCTGTGGCATAGAAATTACATACCATTAATTAGGTATACATACCTGTGTCTCCCTAAAATATTTTAGGGGGTTTTATTGGTTGAACTATGGAAACTGTACTGGATACACCAATAAAATAATTCTCAGCGGGGCCATAAATACTTATACATTGCTGGGGATTAGCATATATTTAAATCCATAAGGAAGGGCCTTAGAGCATTAAATCGAGTTAGCTTTACTGTGATTTGAAATTGTACAATGTATTCAGTGTCCATATAGAAACATAACATTAATTATAAAGTTTCGTGCTGAAATCATGCAGAAACTATGCTGAAATCATGCTGAAATTATGATGAAACATTCAGAAATTAAAGTTACTATTTCTTCAAATTCTCTTGCAATAAGCATTGTAAAGGAAATGTCAAATTTCTGTCTTTGCCTTCCACTTGCAAGTTTGCTGTACCTAGCCATTTGATAATTTTTTTTTTTTTTTTTTTTTTTTTTTTTTTTTTTTTTTAACTTTCATGCCAGAGTAACAGTAACTAGTCTTTAGTTGTTGGGGTTTTTTCCCTTTGTAGGGGAAATAGAATAGGTAATTGGGAATGCCAAGTTGCCTGCTGAAGTCCTGTTTTCTGTTTGAGGTGCAGAAATGTAAACACTCAAAAGGCTATGAATATTGTGATATTCGTGTGCTTGGAGGTGACGTGTTCTATGATGCTCAGTATACAAATCACCGGCATTTTCTTGGAAACAGCCAAGGTGGATTTTGAAGGAGGGAAGCCATCAGCAGTGAATCAGCTACTTAGAGCAGCCACTACAGTATTTGATGTGTTTTCTATGTAGCTGATAATTAGTGAGCCCAAGGGTTTGAGAGTGAGAACACTGCTGTTCATCTGTTGTTCTTTCAGTTGACTGGAGTCCAAAAGGCCACGAAGAATGCCTGGTGGCTGCTTGGTGGTGTGTAAATAGTAGTCTTGCCTGTTACTGAGCACCACTTCCCGTAGGGCCCACCAGCAAGCAGAGGCTGTGAGCAGTGCGGTGAGCAGGAGCTGCCCAGGTTCATGTCCATAGGTGTGGGATGTGGGGCTGAAACTCCCGCTTGGAATGGGTGGTGGCTTTGGATCTTGCAGACAAATAGGGCTTCTGTGTGATCTAGTGTCTTAAGAGTGGTACTAAGCCATCAAAAAATTAGGTATGCTTTAACTTTCAACAACGTAATTCTATTATTTATCAAGATAACATGTAAGCCTGAGCTTGGTATACTTTTGTAGACCAAACCCAACCATATTGCTGGAGAGGGCTTTATTTCAGTTTAAAAGTTGAACATATGTTGTACTTTGAATGAAACATAAGATTTTAAAAGTAGATCATTCTTAATGTTTAAATTCTTTTGGCTTTAAGGTGCCAAACAGATTAAAAAAGGGGGATTGCAGCTGGAATATTTTTCTGTCACAAAGATGACCTTCAGTGTTGTCAGCAATTCCTTAATAAAATTGAAAAATCATCCTTGTCCTTGACAAAAAATATCTTATTTTGTAGGAACAGAATCACAAACCACAAATAAGCTTGCTTTCCCCCTCCCCTCCCCCCCCCCCCCCACATACCATTGCTGTAGCTCTACATTCTCCTTTTGTTTTCTAGGGTTGGCATGGCTTCAAATCTGCAGACTAACTTGAAAAAGAGTGAACAGCCATACTGGGCTGTGCTCAAGTTGTCTGTTCAGACTTGAGCCTCATTCCTGGGATTCCTGGCTTCTGAGGGTTTCTCTGGGCTAAACGATGAAATGAATGGGCTCGCACAGTGAGGGCTGTAGCACCTCTTTATTTGCCCAGTAATAAAGGTTCAGTTATTGCTGCTGAATGAGACCAGGAAATTTTCTTTGTTGATACTGCAGCCCAAGTAGTTTAAATGGTTCCCATTTGTTCTGCCACACACTACCCTGAAGAAAAGGTGGTGTCAAATATTCCTCCTAGCTTGCATCTGAGTAGGTGGACTGCCAGTAAAAGTGCACTTACTCTAGCTCAGCATCTTTAACATGAGAGATTCAGAAGGAAAATTTAAAAAGAAAAACCCTCAAAACAAACACAGCTACAGCTGATACAGTAGAAAGGAGTCTCTGGGCTGGAGGTGGTGACTGTATGTATACATAAATAGGTGCTGATGGACATATATGGTGTCTTGTATCCCTGAAGACTGGTGAGTGAGAAGATAGGTATGTGTCTAAGGAATTAGTTTCTGGGTGAGGCTTTTTTGAGACTCCTTTCTAGCCAGCAACCATTTGGCCAAGCATTAATCTTCAATCCTGCCCTTACTTGCTGGAGCTCGGCAGGGAGATGTGCTAGCCAGGCAGTGGCTCTCACCAGCACACAGGCTGGTGGCTGGGCAGCAGTCTGTGCTGTGGCCAGTTACAGGCTGCAGAGCAGTGCAGGTGGCTAGTTAACGGCATGCTGCTCTGCAGTTCATCTGGCCAGGGCAAATAACTTGCCCTGGGGCTCTGGGATAAATAACTTGGCCCTGGGGCTGCAGGATGGAGGCACTGTAATAGCAGTGCTGGAGATAGCTGGGGAATAATTAGTAGTGGAAAATGCTTATTGGTAATCACTGCAAGCAAAGCTGAGCTCAAATGAATAGTTAACTAGCGGTCAGCTCAGTCAGCTTGCTTAGACTTCTTTCTAACATGTCATTTACTGCTGAAGACAGCTAACTTGTTTTTTGAAGAGCAGTTTTTGACAGCTGCCTCTTTGTTAGATTGACATCATTTATGAAGATGAGCGTTTGAATAAAATAGTCTCATTCAACAAATTACCTTCTGCTACCTAGTTTGGTAATGCTTCATTCCCCATGTGTTACTCTTCATTTCAAAAACAACATTCCTGGGATTCTTGACTCCTTTCTTCCAGTATAAGCTGTCCAACCAAAGTCATCTGCGATACGTTCACACCATTCCCTGCTCTGCTTTGTGCAACAGCATGAGCTGTCTGTCAGTTAAAAACTTGAGGAATTTCTCTAATCCAGTTAATAGTCTGCTCAGCCTCTGAGGCCTTACAGCCAATTAGTTCTAGATATTTGGAAAATTGGTGGTATAATTAGCTGATAACCCCAAAACTCTTGAAAGCTGTATCCGTGTTGCATGTTTGATGCTGTATTTTAGGTTCATGAGAAAAATACAGAAATAGGAATGTATGACTAAGAAAATTAATTTTAAGTTGCAGGCATGCATTTTAAAGCCTAAGCCCTTAACCTGTTGGACCACTTAACTGTTTAAGTACCCTTCTAAATCAGAAATGCATTCTTCTTAGTAAGCAAAGCTTCATCAGAGTTAGGACCAAACCAAATGTGGCTAAATGACTGGCACTTCCTAGAAAAAGGAAGATTTTTTTTTTTCCCCCTAATCTGGTAACCAGATTCATCAGATGATAAAGGGAGATTTCTGACTCTGGAGATGTAGCTGCAACTCCACACAACATGACAGTTCTGGAAAAAAAAACAGCTCTGTAAGTAAAGCATGCACAAAGTCAGTATTGGACCTATTTATGTTCCATCAGATTACTAGATTTGCTTTGATCTCATTGATAAAAATTCATTTTATGGGCTAAACATAAACATTTATTGCTAGTATATATTGGTTTACAGATTGATGAGGCTTTTTATGACAGTTAACTTGCATGCCTGCATACAGGACTGGGATTCTTTCCTGCCGAAGTACTGCAACAGATGCTTTAATTTGAAGCAAGAGTTTCTTCTAAAAATTGCTGATACCTGTGACAATTAAAGATGCTTTTTGCACTTGGAACTATTTGTTTTAAATTATATTTAGAAGACTCAAAACTGATTTGTTTCAAAACTCCCTAAATTTTTTCCATGAAAGCGCAACTGTGACTAATATGCTTTGAAGAAGCCTTTTGGAGGTTAAGGGTTTGTTCTCAAGGTCAAATCCCCACAGGTTAATGCTGGGACTTTAAACTTGGGCTGACCCAATTTCTCTTTTTTTGTTATTGGGGGCATCACAAGGTTTTGGTTGGAGATGGATCACTGGGGTGCCATCACTCTTAATTACTTCAGAAAGCCATGCTTTTGTAGGTGAGAAACAAAAGGAAAGTGGGGAAATGAGCAACTGCAACGAGTGTTTTGGGAATACAGTGCTATTGGAGAAAAGATGGTAGCTAGATGCTATTACAGAGCTTCACTAAACCTTTCTAAACTTTCTGAATAAGCTTGAATGACTGCAGAAAGTGAAAAATCTAAACTTACAAAACTGGTGTTTGCTTCCCTGCAGGGTCTCCTTATTACGACAATGTCCGCCCGCTCTCCTATCCAGATTCTGATGCTGTCCTGATTTGCTTTGACATCAGTCGGCCAGAAACCCTTGACAGTGTGCTAAAAAAGGCAAGTGTTTGAGAAACATTTGAGTACAGAACTGTATGAGTAGCTTGTCCTTAAATCTCTGAAGAGTGGTGCTGTTTCGTACATTGGAAACTTCAGTTTGTTTCTTTTAATGCAGAGATGACAGGACTGTGCTGTGCACTGCTGGAATGAGATAATTTGTTTGAAAGGGATGAATGTTAGTTGAAAACAAAAACTCTCTCCCTAACGGACACTCAGGGGTGAAGTAAATTCTCATTCCTCAGCCCTTAGACACTAGTGAATTGTTTAGGGTGGTGTGAGGTGCAACACTGGGTGCAGCAAGAAATTGTCTCTCACATTATGTTCATGTAACAGGCAGGGTTGAGAAACTTTGCCATGTTGCAAAGATGGCTAAGATGTGCCTGCCAAGTGTTTGGACATTTGCCATGGCTTTACATCATTTCTCAGCCTGAAGTTAGAAAGAGCCAGTGACAAATGCCTCTGGAAGCCACCAGAAGACCTAACAGTGGCATAGAAATGCAATCATGTGCCAGAGTTCAGATTTTTTTCACAAGCTCAGTGATCCAAGATTCAGCACCAGACTTTCCCTGAGTTAAAACATTGAATTTTGATAATCATGCTCTGTTTGCAAAGTGGTTGTGGTCCTCTCCTTGGTCACTGAGCATGACTCAACTTTGCAGTATTGTCTTTAAGGTTTAATGACCTGAAGTTCCATTTTTTTTTCGTACCTGGGGCCAGTGATTCTTGTGTCACTGGGGATCAGGTGGCACACAATGCTTGAATAGGCTACAGAAAATACTGAAGACTTTTCTCCAGCTACTAACTGTGCCAGCAAGCATCTAGAACTGTCTTTTTCTTCTCTGTCCCTGATAATGTTGTTTACTATACTGTTGCTTAATTCTGTAAGAGATTTTTCTTAATGTGTTTTAAGCTCAAATGATATTTTTAGGTTTTAGGGATTGTATGAACTGTTCAAATTATGCTGGGAAACTTTTGGCTTTCTTGTGTTCTCAAAATAACAGTGTAGAAGAGAGGAAACCCAAGGAAAGTATCACAGAAACTGAACCCTTGAGAGATTTGTGTTAGTTTTAGGTGTGAGGATGTAGCCACGAGCTAGTATATAGCAGTGTTCATTTTGCATACAAGGCCTGCCTCTAGTTCTGTCTAGAGGAGCCATTGAATGTGGTGGCACCAGGTTTCATTGGTTCCTGTCTGCCCATGGCAATGGGTGGGTGTTTCCTGCTTTGAGGAGTGACAGATATCCAAACCTTTACTCATTCAGGCAAACAATCTCAATTCATTCCCTCTTGATTAGTATGTCAGTGGAATTAATGAGTGTACGAGATTGTAAGATTTCATCCTTGACCAGATTCTGCTGGAACTAATACCATAAGAAATTAGCTTGAAGGTAGATGCAACTATTATGTAAGAATATTTCCACATAAAATGTCAAGATTTGTTAAACTTCATCTTGTATCCATTGCTGCTTTGGATTTAAACATTCAAGTACTCGAGTGTAATAACAACCTAAAATTTTACAGTGGAAAGGTGAAATCCAGGAGTTTTGCCCAAACACCAAAATGCTTTTGGTTGGTTGCAAGTCAGATCTACGCACAGATGTAAGCACACTAGTGGAACTTTCCAACCACAGGCAGACACCTGTGTCCTACGATCAGGTATGTGCCATGTCCTGCTTTGTATTTAAGGGCGGAAGATAAGACTCTTTTCAATCATTGCAGCCATCTTTAGGAATAACTTCTTCATGTTGTTTATACAAGTGCATCCTTGAAGGCAGATGTGCACTCTGCTAGTAGATGGAGGTGAACTTGAAAGCTGTTACAAGTAAAGGCAAAGTCTGTTCCATAAACTGGATGCAGCAGAAAATCATGCCGCTCCACAATGTGTGCTTTAAGCATCATAAGATGGTAGCCTTGTTACTTGCAAAGAGCCTTTTCAGTTAAGTTCAGTTAGGTTTTAAGTTAATTGAAAATAAACTTACTGCTTTTCTGGGCCAAAACAGTAACTGAGAGGTGTTTATATACTAACAAATTGGTGAAATCATTGTATTTAGACTTTAGATTTGAATGTCATTCATTTGACTTTAGCATTGGGACAGACAAGTATTACATATAATCTGTCCCCTTTATAATCTTGTTGGTTTAAAACACCTGTGAAGGCACCTTGCAGCTCCCTCTGAAGGTGACAGCAAATCCAGAAAGCATCTTAATTCTTGGCAGCTGTTCTCTGCTGCTGCTGGGGAAGTGAGAAGTTTGGAGACAGGCATCAGAGGATAGAGAGACTGAGGTGAAAGGGAAAGGAATCAGGCTGTGGGAGAGCAGGAGGTAGAGAACAGGGGAAAACTTGATTCTAAGGTAAACTTCCCCTTCTTACTTACATGTGTCTATCATGTGTTGCAGGTGAATCACAATGATGCTTTCAGATATACCCTACAGGCTGTAAGAGTGAGAATGGTACTTCCAGAAGTAACTTTAGCTAGTGTGTATATCTTATGCTGTCGACTGATTTTTGGTGTTTTATCCACAACCTCAGGTTTTCCTAACCAACAGCACCTAATATGTGATTGCTAATAATGCAGTCTCCTACAGCACGTTTAAATTGGAAAACACAAAGATACCATAAACTGAGTATCTTGATTAAAATATAACACGGAGTGTTCTACTGTGATGGCTTATGCTGCTTATGGCATTTTTCTACACTTCACTCAGTAAACATCTCTCTATCTCAAACAATTTCATGTGGAACTAAGTGCCAGGGGTTTTTACCTCAGTGTAAAACAATTCAGAAGTGTCCTTAAATCCTGCTTGTTGCAGGAGATGTCATCCCAGTTACAAGCTACCACTGTTGCGTGTGTGTATTAATGTTCAGCCTTGGAGCTATAAGGAAATACTGTCTGACACTTATTACATATACAACTTCATATATTATATTTTTTGAAGTACTTAAGTAAAATCGCCAAGACTTCCACAGATAGTGATCAAAAATCTACTGTCAGGTGGATTTGTCTCCTGGGCTTGAAGATTCACATCTCTTCTGGTGTCATAGCTTAGCCTGTACCCCTTAGGAACAGGAGTCAGCTGAAGACAAAGGGCTAAGCCAAAAGCTGTTGCTTGACAGCCAAGAGGAAAATTGTAGGTCTTACAGGGAGGCCCATACTTCAGTGAACTCCCATAATTTCATCTGTTTTCTGTATAAGCAACAGCTTAAACTGAGCATTGGAGGTAACTCTTGTGGTTGCCAAATTCTTGGTGGCATGAACCAACCCACTGCTTTCCTGCACTAGTTTAGGGAAGGGTTCTCTGAGGTCGAGATACACAGCTTCTTTTTAAATCCCTCGCCTTGCTAAGTTGTCATGGGATCAAAGAGCTTGGTGGGGCTTTCCTCATTCCTCTTAACTTCATAAGGAAGCACTGGGAGGATAAAGCCAGTGGATGGTGACACTCTGCCTCCAGTATGCTAGGCAGTTTCCGGTCAGCTACACCCGAGCAAACATTTCTGAGGCTCTAAGGTACAGGCAAGGCTTGGGTAGTAGGAGTTAAGATGTTTAACCATGGGGAGGCTCGTCCTGCAGACTAATACTCCTTTATCAGCCATTCCAACTTAAAATTGATAAGATGGCTGCATCGCTGCCATGCAAATAGTGCATACTGAAGACATGGGTCCAAATAGATTAGAGCAAAGAGGTGGGGTTGGATTGACTTGTGCCTCTATCTTAGGCTCATGACTGTGTGAGGAGTGGCACATCAAGGATGTGGTTGGATTTCATAACTTAATAAAAAGATTAATTCCTCGGAAGTAAAATTCCATTGAAATAACTCAGTTTTTCCACACAATGCTGTATTGTCTTCCAGTAGCAAAATCCACAACACGATACCATGGTATTGTCATTTACCAGAGTCATGTGTTGTTTTCTTTGTGCTGCTGGAACAAATAGCCCTGCTTTGACTGTCAATTCACTTAAAATCAAAAAGAAGGGTTCATGTAACCATGTTCCTTTTCCCCCTGTTCTCTAGCTACAAGTTGATGTAACTATCCCTGACTCAGAAACCCACTGCACATTTCCCTGTGAACTTTGACCCCTTCATGGAGATGTAACATGGGCTCCACTCCAGGTCAGGGGCACTCTGGCTAGCCCTTGAAGCAGTCAGAATACACTTTTTCTTTGGAGACAGCAGGTTTAAATCTGGACGGTGCCAGGTTCAGACCTTTCCCAATGAGCACGTGGTTCATGGATGGAAGTTAACGTGTAAGGGTGAAATTGCTATAAGTAGGTCCTCCTCCTATTTTTCTGGCTTTCTGCAGTTGTTTGCAGGTCATTGAGCTTATCTTCTCTCTTCCAGCTTGTATTTATCAACATAGGAGATAATGCTTGGATACTTATTTAAAGCATCTTGGAACCAAAGCTCTGTTTATTTTGCAAAATCAGCTGCTGGCTGTAGTGGCGGAGCTTTAGCTTTGTATTCACTGTGTATGGAAAACAGCACTGAAAAGTAATCGTATGGTTTGCTTTGGCTCTCTGTGGAAACTTGGTATTGATTGCATGTTCTTTTTTCCCTTAGGGTGCAAATATGGCCAAACAGATTGGAGCAGCTACATATATTGAATGCTCAGCCTTACAGTCAGAAAACAGTGTCAGAGACATTTTTCATGTTGCCACCTTGGCGTGTGTGAATAAAACAAATAAAAACGTTAAACGAAACAAATCGCAGAGGGCAACAAAGCGGATTTCACACATGCCTGGCAGGCCAGAACTTTCCACAGTGGCGACGGACTTGCGAAAGGACAAAGCAAAGAGTTGCACGGTGATGTGAAGGACCTTGATTTCCTGGAGAAGGAGGAAGAGAGCATCTGGGAGGGGTGGAGGCTCAATGAAGTATACAGCCACATGGTATTTAATGAGGGCTTATGCCAGTGCTTTAATGGAGACTTCACCTCTTTTGTGAGACTGTACTTAGGAACTGAGCAGCAAGAGGAAATGGCTGTAAACAAGGTGGCATCAGGAAATGATTCATTGAAGAAAATGCCAAAAAAAAACCCCAAAAGGGAAAATGTTTGAATGTGCTGAGAAGAGAGGGCGAATGGGAAAATAACACTGCGAAGGACAGATGTCATTGTCAGTGCTTGTTTCTTTTATTAACGCTCTACTCCTGGATGCTACCACTTTGATTTCATTAAAATAATACTTTAATTTTTTTTTAAAGAAGACATTATTAATATGCCCTTGTTATTAAGGATCTATCCCTGTGACCTTATAGTTGGTTTTCCAAAGGATATGATCTAATTTTTTAGTAGCTGATTGTTAAAATGGAGAGTATGCCGAGGCCTGTGCGTCACCTAGAGGAAAACACTATATGTGAGAAGTCTGGAGTTTTGCCTTCCCAAAACAGCAGCGCAATCTGCACTTGAGCACGTTGGTAATGAAGACAACCGTTTGAGATTTCCCAGTATTATAGGTGTCCTCACACTGTGGAAATTAAAATGGATCAAATTGGGATGTGGGGGTAAACTACCTGCCTGTTGTAGGACTCTGACTTTACATTCCTCCCTGTGATTGTAACTTAGAGTGGAAATGGTCTCCGGTTCTGGTGTACTGTGTGGGTATGTTGCTGTAGGTTCAAATGAAAGGTGCTAAGAGCTATGATGACAAATGATCTTTAGTTTTACAACCATGATAATTTGTTAAGCCTTACTGCCCACCTGGGGAAGCCCTGAGGCTCCTTTTCTTCTGGTGGAAGTTGGAGAGCCAGGTGAATCCCAGGATCTAGCCCTCTGTAAATGTTACAGAGAAGTGCTGTGCTGTGATGTGGTTCACTGCAATTATCTTTGCAAAAAAACCCAAGAATCTGCAAATGAGCCAGCAGAGCCAGGTTATCTTTTGTGATGCTCTTGTTTTTGGGGCAGCCATCTCTCGCTGCAGACTGCGTTTGCTTGTGGTGAGGAAATGGGGTCTGAAGAACTGTGACGCCTTAAGGGGTCCCCAGTGGAAACTGGATACTGCCTTAGTCTTTAAGATTAATAGATATGTATCCAGGCAACAATCATGAAACATCGGTGAACCGGTTAAGTCAAATTCCTTTTTGCTTACTGAATACTATTGTTACATTATAAACGGGCCTTTAAAATTATTTGCAAGCTGCTTACTGACTGACTTAACTTCATAGCTTCTCTCAAAAGAAGGATACTGTAAGCTCTAACCGGTGTGGTTATCTCTTGTTGAGGACAAGCATTTTGTTCCCAAGGGTAATGCTTCATTTTTGAAGTGTTAAAGCTGTGTTCATGTTAACTTGCGCAAAGGTAAAGGGTTACCATAACTAAAATTCAGTTCTGTGTGTTCCCGGCGCTTTGTTTCATCTGATAAAAGAAGAAAAAAAACCACAAAACCCATTCCGATTATTTCCCAGAAAAAGACATTTTTACCACCACGATAAGCTTTTGACTGATACAACAGTGCGCTTAGGGCAGTATTACAAAATAGCTGGTAAGTGCTTTCTGTATTTAAATATTGTGGAAAAAAATAAGTTATAACTGTTAAAGCAGGACATTCATTACTTTTTTTTTAATTGTTGAAGTCACTTTGTATGTTTGGTTAATGTTTCTGCAGTATTTATTAAAATACCATTTTTTTTCTTTGAATTAAAAAAAAATGATTGACTTGTAGTGGAAATGGCCTTTGTCTGTTAGTTCATTAATACTTGTGTGTTTTGGACATAATTGTATTGAGCTACAGGCCAGGCATTGCTGGGAATTGGGATTTGGTTTTAATAGAAATCAATCTTACACTTGCAACAGCCCTTTGGGTTCTCTTGCATTATATTTAAGTACATGGTGTGGGTTTCTGAGTTATGTTTCCCAAAAATGACAGATGCAGAGAAGACTGGAGCAAGCAAACGTGAAGTTTGGTTTGCTTTGCCTCTGAAGCATTGAATACTGCTTTTGAAAAGGTTTCATATATTCAGGTTGTTCCTAGAAAATGTTCTTGGCTGCCCGCTGTGAGTTCAGCAAAGACAGACTTTCCTAACCAAGGGATGTGTTTTCTGTCACTGTGGCTTCTCTTGGAAGAGTTTGCCCAACACATCAGCTCTGCAAAGTGTCAGACTCTCATTTGGACACAAAGGACATGACGCTAAGTCTCCATAGGAGAGGTCCTCCATGCTTCTGACTGTCTCTGGCCTCTGGACTTGCTCAAACAGGTCTGTCTTATGCTTTGTGCCCCAGAGCTGAACACAGGACATGACACTGAGTGCAGCATCATGTCGTCCTCGCTGCCTTTACGAGGTTTTCTCCTCTCGTAGAAGCTCTTGCCTTGACTTTACATGTCTTGCTTTGGGTCTACTGAAGTACACGTGTTCACATCTCTGAAGTCAGACAGAAGTCCCAGCAATTGGTATCTCGCTGAAGCTTGTGACCATCCTTTGCTGAGCTCATGGTTTTCTATTTCTGGTGAAAAAACACATTTATTTCCCAGGATTTGTAGAAGCTGTAATTACATGAGTGAATGCCTCACTTTGTGAAAAGGCACTCCGTATTGGTGGAGCGGTGCTGGACTGGGTTTGTGGTGCCTCTCCTTGCTGCAGCACCTTTTCAGCAGCTCATGAGTTCCTGGGGACACTTGTCCTCCCACATCCTTGAAGCATCAGCCCTGCAGCAGCTCCTCTTGGAGCAGGAGGTGGTCTCTGGCAACATGTGGCTGTGGTGTAAAAAGTCGTCTGGTGAGGCTGCTGTGGCAGGGTCCATTTGGTTAATCATCCTTATGTCTAAAAAGCTGGGTTGTCCACTTCCAAAAATCCCTTTTGTGGTATTTTTCTATTCTTCTATTGCACAACTAAGTTGTGCAATCGCTTACGGTAATTGAGGTGTTTTACTAAAACTCATCCCTTGCAGAAGATCCCAGGGATCCCCCGCAGAGCGGTGTTTCTAGACACAGTGGGCTGGTTTGTAGTACAGAAATAGACCTCAGCAGGATGGCAAACTTTCACCATGCTGAGTATGTGCAATTCAGCACCTCCTCGTGTGTGCGTCATCCTTCCAAGTGAGGGGGCAGGAGCCAACAGGATGCCAGCACAGTGAGTAGGAGGTGGGTGACAAAAGCAAACCCATCCCATGTTCCTCACTTTCAAAATCATAAATCATTTGGGTTGGAAATGACCTTAAATCTCATCCAGCTCCAACCCTGCTGCCGTGGGCAGGGACACCTTCCATTAGACGAGGTTGCTCCAAACCCCGTCCAGCCTGGCCTTGAATACTGCCAGGGATGGGGCAGCCACAGCTTCTCTGGGCAACCTGTGCCAGTGCCTCACCACCCTCACAGGGAAGAATTTATTCCTAAAATCTAATTTAAATCTTAGATTGCTAAGATTACTAAATCTGTCAGTTTAAAGCCTTTTCCCTTCATCCTGCCCTTCTTAAAACTACCTCTCCAGCTTTTTTATTGGCCCCTTTAGCTATTGGAAGCTGCTCTAAGGTCTCCCAGGAGCCTTTTCTTCTCCACGCTGAACAACCCCAGGTCTCTCAGCCTGTCTCCATAGGAGAGGTGCTCCATCCCTCTGATTGTGTCTCTGGCCTCTGGACTTGCACAAACAGGTCTCTCTTAGCTTTGTGCCCCAATGCTGAACACAGTGTTCCAAGTGGTCTTTTGAGGGTGGAGTTGAGGGAGACAATTCCCTCCTTTAACCTGCTGGTCACACTGCTGGTGGTGCAGCCCAGGATACAGTTGGCTCTCTAGGCTGAGAGTGCACACCGCTGGCTCATCTTGAGCTTCTCATCAACCAACATCCCCAGGTCCTTTTTAGGGCTGCTCTCAATCCATTCTCTGCCAGCTTGTATTTGTGCTTGGGATTGCCTTGACCTATGTACAGCACCTTGCACTTGGTCTGAGTTATGCTATTTGATGGATATTTATGGGTGTTTCCACCTAGACTGGTAGCTGCTTACAGCTCTGACAGGTACAGTTATTTCAATTTGTGGTGTGGGGCTTGGTGGTGCTGGGTCTTTGGCAGATGGGTCAGTCTGGTGGCACTGTCTTCCCGCAGGCAGGACCTGTCTGCCTCCAGGGCTGTTTGCAAACAGGGAGGAGAGCCCGAGAGAGAGAGTGAGCTTGCTCCTTGTCTCTTGGGCTGGTTCTCGTAGCCGATCTGTGGAGAGAAATGGAGAGAGCTTGGCTAATGAATAGTTTGGTGTTGTCAGTATGGCATTTCACTGCCTAATCCTTACATAGCAGTGCTGGCTCTCCTAAGGGAGGGATTATTTGCTGATAAGCAAGTAATTAGTAATTCTCAGATCATTGGGCTTCTTCCTACCAAACTCCTTTCTTATAACAGAAGATTTATTAATCTTTTTTCTCAGGGACTTCCCATCTCATGCGGATCTTGTTCTAACTGCCAGCCTTTCTGCAAAAGCCACTGAGATGCTGTAGCTGCAGTGGACCTGCAGTCCCCAGGGCTGCAACAGTGGCCCTTGCCAGTTCGTGTGTTCAAACAGGAACAACTGTTATATTTTCCTGCAGCCTGTTCAGCTCCTTCAACTTCCCAGGAGGCTGATAGATGCCCAAAATAACCTTGTTGGGCTGTGCTGAGCCCTGGCGAGGGGATGCTGGGGAGCAGGTTCCCATCATGACAGCCCTGCAATGGTAGAAGTTGTTTGCTATCAGACATGAATGTTCTGCCAAATGTGTCTCTTTTTTTTTATTTTATCTTCCCTAAATTAGTTTGGAGCAGTAGGGATGAGGAGCAATCTGAGGAAAATAAAATAGATCTTGTCCAATTTTAAAAAGGATCTGTGAAAAAGGAAGCTTTCCTACAGCTGTCAATTGGGAAATGGTTTTTTAGCCCACTGATTTATGCACTTCACAAAAACACTAATCCTGGCAGCTCCAATTCTTCACTGTTACATATGCACCATGGCACAAATTTTGCACAGTCCTCCTAAAGTTTGTAAATCTTTTTCTCTTGTTGAAATTGGTAAGACATTGCTTGTATCTCAGCTGCAGAAAGGCTGTGAAGGGGGATGGACCCCATCGCTTGCTCAGTGCGGGCCACCTGTGCTGGAAGGGGAGGTGACAACAGCATGATCTGGGAGCAAGGAGGGGCTGAGCAAGGCCCCCCCTCAGCCAGCATTCAACCTCCTGTGGGAATCCCATGGGTCCTTGCCCAGTGAGTGGAGGCATCACCTGGTTAGACCACATTCCTGGGGTCCTATTTCCTGCAGTGCTCAGCAATGAGTGGGAACAGCCTCCCCGGGCGACTGGTGCTGGGCCTCCAGCCCACCCCAGGCACCACTTTGGGATGAAAGCAGCTGTTTCACTCACTTTAGCAGGGAAAAAGTAAATATTGGAGTGGGGAGGTATCAATAACCCACTAGAGTGTGCCCATGTTGTGTACTATTGAAATAAAATGAGTTTTCAAAGAATATGCAATGCTGAATGAAATAATGCTCATATTGTTTAATATTATTAAAGTTATTGTCCTGGTTTCAGTTTAAACCATGACAGATATACATGTGGAGAGTCTAGTTATGGTCCCTGGTAACCCATGAGCAGCAGAGATGGGGCTGTGTATTGGCTGTGCTGTTGCTCCTGCCAGGTTACCTGGCTTTTCGGGGGCGAGAGCCCTAAAAAAAGCTTCATCTCCAGCACAAGGAGCCTTGGCTCAAGCAATTTGAAGGAAGAGAAGAATTAATAAGCACTGTGGAGGGCTCTAAAGTATAGACCCATGGCTGGAGTCCAGGCCAGCAAACGGCATTGGTGGTCCTAGTGGTGCCCTAAGATGTAACAGGGCAGAGGATGCCAAATCACCCACCAGCAGCAAGTGCTCTGCATTTGCACTGTGAACATTGGCTGTGATGCCCTGGAGCACCTTCAGCTGCTGCTAGAGGAGTTACAGTGGGTCCTTGTGTGAACTTAGTCCTTGTGTGAACTTAGTGTCGAGGACAAGCCAGTGACGACCACAGAGGGATTGGGCAAGGGACAAGGAGTTTGCCAGGATAAAGGTATCTGGTAACAGCAAAGGAGCTGCACACTGAACCTCAGCCTTTTTCCTGTGGCTGCCCCAGCTGCAGGGGCAGGCATCACCCTGCTCCTCCATGGCGTGATCCAGAGTGGTGGGAATATGTTCCCCTCTTTGGTAATGTGCTGACTGCACCAAGCTGCACAACTTTTCCAACATGGCAGAGGAGAACAAAAGCAATTTACAGGGCTGCAGGGCATTTTCTACCCCCAAAAATGGACCTCCCAAAGTTAGGGAAGGACTTTCAATTGTAGATTGCTCTGCTAGCTTCAAGTTACTCAGAGCAGAGCCATTAACCTTATCCTGACTGTAATAACTGCAAATTAGATTCAAGACTTTACTTAAACCAGACAGTGAGTCACTTATTCTATAGCATGTCTAGTGTTTAGGGAAATATCTTCCCTTCGATGCTGCCAGCTCTTGTGACTAAGGCTGGGTGGAAGCAGAGCATCTGTGGGGATGCACAGCATTGACCTTTGCATGGCAGCACTGCGATCTTGCCCTCTCCTTGCCAGCACAGCATCATATTTTTACTGATATTTGTCTGCTTTGGAAGTGTTTTGCTGTTCTTCATTCTGCTTATTTGCCATGATTCACAGCAGAGAGCTGCAGGTACTTCTGAGCAGGGGCAGCCAACAAGATGGATGGACAGCATTTAATGGGGTATCTCAGCTATGAGAAACCCATTTCCTTCCGAAGTGCCCATTCTCTGCTACCACTTTTGTAGCTTTAACACATCCTCCCCCCCAGTAAGCTCCAGAGTATCACCCTGTGCAAACACACAGAGACATGGTTCTACAACTAAATTTGGGGCAGCGCAGCCAAGCTTTCACTCTGTGTCACCTAAAACTGCCGAGCTGTTGCACATCCCATCTCCCCAGGACCCTTGTCTCTGATGCTGACAGAGACAATACCACCCTGAAACACCACGCCTTACTGTCCAAGGTGCTATGTTGATGGCGTGCCACTCAATGAATGTGCTAGCAGCTTTTTGTTGTTTTCCCCCCTTTTCTCTTCCATCTGCACTCCCACCAGTAACTGCAATGGCTCTGGCCGATGCAGGTGGCCCCAGGCTGGGCTGCTCTGGTCCTTTCCCACTCAACACAGGGCATAGCCAGGGAGTCTTGAGCAAACATGCATTGGAGGTGGACATCAGCGGAATTTTGTTGAGATTAGGGGATGATGAGGGGGGAAGCACATGGAGTTTAGTGCCTTTCCAAACCAAGGAGGGCTTTGTGAGGCTGGGGGGATGCGGGAGGGCATTGAGATATGTGTGTGCATGTGTGTGTGTGCATCTCACTCAGCTCCCTGGCAGCCCAGGCGATGAAAAGGCTGGGAGGGGGTGGCGGGGCGATGGCAGCAGGGAGGCCAGAAGGCTCATCTGGTGTCAGCAGCATTCATGTGCAAAGCAGGGACCCAGGGCAGCGCATTAGCTCCTAGCTGGAATCACTCTTGCAGGCGATCCCAGACTTTTCAGGGATGCTGCACACTTGAAGGCTGGTGATTAGTTCCAAATGCTGCAGGAGCATCTGCTCTCAACTAGCTAGAAATCATGTTTAATAACAAGAAAATCTACTTCAGCCAAATCCCTGTTGGGAGGGCTTTAGCCCGAACAAAAGGCCCCACTACCACTGATTTCCATAACAGATGTAACATGCGATGCATGACAGCTCAGCGCAGTGTAGCTCCTTTATTCGCCACATCCCCATCTGCAAGAAACGGGGCTTTCATTTTATTAATTACTCTGGTGTGCTCCACATGGCTTTGTGTGGCTCTGAGAGGAAGGTTTTGTGTTTCATGCTACAATGATCATGGTAATGGTTTGGGTTGTTTTTTGGTTTTTTTTTGGTTTTTGGTTGGGCTTTTTTGGTAATTTTAGTGTTAAAGGTCATTATCCCTCCCCTTTTCGATTTCTCTGCATATGGCATATTCGGGAAAATACCAGCAACTCCCTGTGGTGCCAAACCTTCCCTTTTCATGCAGGGGCTCACTGTCAGCAGCAGGAATCTCCAGGAATCGAAAAGCATCTTATCCGTGCCAGCCTGGGGATGATGCTCAGCCAGTGCCCTCAGGATGCCTTTTTCTCTTCCAGGCTCAAAATCTTCCCAGACCCTAGTTCGCAGTTTTCAACCAGTGGCAAACTCTGATTATTCTTCCTCTTCTTGATAGAGTCAGATCCACTTTGCTATGGAAATTTCTGGCTATTTTGGGCAGTGTGCCTGCTGTGCCTCGCAGCTGCCCTCTCCCGTGCATGCCCCACTGCTCCCCATGGATACGATGTGTGCCATCATGGGGCTCTGCTACTTATCCCCACATACAGCACATTCCTACACTAGTGATTTTTAACTATTTCTGCAACTCAGGTCACTTGCGTGCAGTATTTCAATCCTCCTCTGTGCCAGTGACTTGTCCCCACCCCTGTGTCACAGCCAGATTTCCACAGCAGCCTCCCATCAACTCTTTTCCACTATTCCCATCGAGGCTGCCCGTAATCTCCTTTTCCCATCTCCCCCACCCCCCAATATATTTTGGTTTAGCAAACCATTCACCATGACTATGGCTCTGAGCTGTCACTTTTTCAAACCCTTGCTGTAGGTTTGAGTGTGAGATTTTGTGCTCTGTGACTAGATTGTTTCCAGTCTTTTCAAGGTGTTTTCAAGATGTTCACGTTTCCAGCTGAGGATATTAAAAGTCACTGTTTTTTCCCTCCAAGGATATATAATGAAAGAAATGGAAGAGAAAAATCTCAGAATAAATTTGCAGGGTATGCATTTGCAGGATATACTAATTTTAATCATAACTCTGGTTTTACCTGTCATAACCTGGTGCAGCGGCCCATGGCGTGGAGTCCATCCTGCTCCCTCTCTCCACAGCACAGCAGCAGCATCCCCAGCTGTTTTGGGCTGCTCTGCCCTGTATTGTGCGGTCCTTGCAGCATCACCTTCCCAGTGGTTTGCAATAATCTTAACAACTATGTGTGGCTGAGGGCTAAATCCATTTAAATGCCTTAAACTAATGTCCTCAGGCATGGGTGATGGGTAAACCTGCCCAAGAGGCAAGGATGAAAAATAGGAGTTGTGCAATGAGAAAAGCATCTCACCAGGTGAGGTGTGCATTGCCAGGGCTGGAGAAGCAGGGGAAAAGGTTTTCTGGGAGGAAAGCGGGGCTTGCTTAACAGGTGAGCCATCGTGCAGTACAGGAGGAAACTGCGGTGATCCAGGACTCCTCATTGCACCCAACACATCTGACTACACAAGGCAGAGTTTTTTTAGGTGAAAAATATTTAATTTTAATATTTAATTTTGGATGACAAGTGAATGAAAAGGGAGAAAATACTGGGAAGGACTTTTAAATACTGGGAAAGATTTAAATACTGGGAAGGATTTTTAAAATCTTGATGAAGAAGTCAGTAAAATAGAGCTTTCCCAGAGCTCACTCGGGCAGCTCAGGGAAGAGCACAGCAACAGGCTTGGCAGCAGCCATTTACTGTTTTAAGACAGTAGTATCTCTCTATTTTTAGTTGCAATTTTGCATTTTTATGTTTATTTATATGAAATGCACATTTATGTTTAATTCACATTTATATATATTCTTAAAATTGGATATTATCTATATGTGATAGATCTATGTGCGTATATATACATACAATACACAATTTATCTCCCATTTGCATGTAATACATGAAGAAAGCCACCTCAGCAGTGGTCAGAGACAGAAAAGGTGAGGAGGTGAATGAGTGGGGGTCACATGCAGGCATCAAGTTGCAGTTGGGTTTTCCCTCCCATTTGCTGTGAGATCCCCAGGTTACCAACGCTCCACTTAGCACCGCAGCCTCCTTGATGTGCTGCCTATCCTGCACGTAGGGACCTGCTTTCCCTGTGGGATCTGGACCAAATCCACATCCTTGAAATAATCTCCACATGTTTCACTGATGAGCAGTTATCTGGATGTGCTTTTCTCTGTAGGTTCCAGGAATATAAGTTAAAAAAACAAGACAACTCCTTGCAGTGTTGTTTCTAGTACTCCAGACCTATACTTTCCTGGGCTGAGCACCCTCCTGGTCCCCTGGTGAGCCTGGCTCTTCCTGTGGCATTGCTTTTCCGTGCACCTGTTAGAAGGAAGACTGAGTAAGAAATGGTCATTTTTAAGAGTGAGATGCTGCAAAACCTGTGCCGTAAAACAGCTTGTTGGTGTAAAAGGATACCTGGCGAGTGTTTGCAGGCTCTGTATTTCACTGCCCACTGTCACTGCATGTTAGCCCTTGGGGTGTTCAGTGGCCCCTCCTCTGCAGGATGGACTTTTAACTCTGCAATACCTGCACCTTAAACCAATGGCTAGTGTAATGCATCGTTTGTCCCAGCAGCTGTTAAATAACCCAAACAGGCTTTAAATTGAGATTAAAACCAAAGCAAATTTATCTAAGCTTAATTCCAGGAAGATGCTGCAGCATCCCAGGAAGGTGGTGCAGCATCCCAGGAAGGTGGTGCAGTATCCTGGGATTCACACCCCATCAGGCGTGCGCAAGGGAAAAAAAATCCCCCATACTCTGGTGCACTGCAAAAGGAGCAGAGCATAAATCCAAGGAGGTCCTGTTTTAATGACTTATTTCACTGACGAAGTCTCCCAGCAAGAAGGCCGTATGGTATAGCGAAGGTCACAAGGGCTTAACTGGGATATAACTCAGGTCTGTCAAAATGCTGGGACTATTCCCCAGAGCTACTTGGCTTTTTCACCAGTTAGTGGGATGGGAAAGCCATGGAGTGCTGGGGAGTTTCCAGGTGGACCACCCAGGAGCGCAGAGGAGTGCCTGTCCATCTCCTGATTATCCTAACAGGCCCACAGCAGCTTCGATGAGCATTTGAGCAGAGACTTACAAAGGCAGGGAGTAAGCTAATTCTCTTAAAATTTCAGAAGCGGTGAGATAAAAAGCCATCCCTTGCTGCTCTGGCACAGATGGGAAGAGCTGCACGATGCTTTGGAAGCTTTTTATGGTTTTAAGAATCCTCTCCATTTCATTTTGCTCCCACAGGCTGAAGTGGAGAGCAGTCCTAGAGCTACTGGCTGAATTACTGCAGGGCAATGGCAGAAGCTGACAGTGACTCAGGCTACAAGTTTCTGGAAGGGATTAGGCAAATTTTCTCCTGTTTTTCTGGGGAGAAAAAAAGAGAGGAAAGAAAAAGAAATAAGAAGAAAATTGAAGGCCTCAAAAGATCAACCTTACAAACTTCACTAAGGATTTTTTCTACTCCTTTTTTCTCTGAGCAGCTCAAATCACAGAAATGCTGCCAAAGGGTGGTTGTACCCTCCATGGGCTTGGCTGCCTCAGAGACAGCTCTTCTGCTCCCAGGCAAGCACTTCCAGTATGGGAACAGAAGGGGACAGTCAAGCAAGGGACGTAGCCCTTCCTGCCTCTCCATCACCTCTGACTTTTCTGCTTGCAAAGGGTATATTTTTTCCCCCAAAACTTAGCCCCTGCCCAAGATGCCTGCTTCCTCCCACTGACCCAGAGACATTTCCTTAAAGGTCTCCTCCAAATCATGTTCCACAGAGCATTTTGCCCAGAGGTTGCCAGTGTATCCCTCCTCACCAAAGCCAGGGTCGATTACTGCACCACGAATGTGGCCTTGTCTTCCCTTCCGTGAAGTATCTGAAAACAGATTGCTGCTTTTTCAAATTTGGAGTTTTTGAAAGATTAAATTAATGCTACAAATAATTCCTGGTTTGCATGTAGCCATGATGAACACAGTGAAAGTCGTCAGTGTGACTGCTGGATCAGCTTTGGCTGCCCACATACCTACTATGGCAGGTTCACAGATGAAGGGCACAGGGAACAGGGACGGATCAGCGCAGGTACATCTAGCAGAAGGAGATGTGTCCTGAAAATCAATCCGTTGCACACAGAAAGCAGGAGTGCTTGCTGCATCTGCTGTGCCTCCTGTGCCAGTCCTGCAACGGCCATAGCGAGCATGGTTTTCCCAGAGGGGCTACCTGAGCTGGGTGTCATCAGGAATGACCCGCCTGAGCTTTGCTAAGATGCCCCCCAAAAGCTCTCTCAGCCCCCCAAAAACTGGTGAACAGCAGGTCCAGTTGGCCTCATCTGCCCATCACCAGCATGGCTTCTCACTGATTTTTTAAAATTTTCTTAATTTTAACTTTGCAGATGGGAAAAACCCCAACTGTCTTTGATAGCACGTCCATGGGAGCTGCCTCCCATGGAGGCTTTTGTTAAAACAAAAGCAAAGGGCTTTTTTTAAAAGCTTGCAAGAAGTGCTCCGAGTGCTATTTTCACAAGCCAAACTAGCCAAAATTAATAGGCGTACACTAAAATGAGATGCTCAAACACATCCTGAACAGATTTTGATGACGGTTTTTTGGAAAACAGCTTTTTCAGTTGCATTTTTGACCATAGTTGGTGCGATCCATCCAGCCAAGCAATGTGGGGGCCTGTGCCAGGGTGTGCTCAGGGTATCAGGGTCTTGGAGCAAGAAGGGAGCATGGCTTTCTGAAATGGCCAGCCTGATGAAAAGCAGATGATAGTATTTGCCGTTACCAAGAACTCTCTTGGCTGTGTGTTAACTTGACAGCATTGCTGATGCCAGCACCGTATGTATATAAGTCATGAGGGAGCCCTTGGACTAATTTCAGCCCTTCAGTCCATCCAGCACGTGTGCTGGGAATTTAAACAGCCATTGCAAAAGGAGCTTATTCTCCCTCACCGTAGAATTGTTTGGGTTGGAAAGAACCTTAAGATCATCTAGTTCCAACCCCCCTGCCATGGGCAGGGGATGCCTCACACTAGACCATGTCCTTTCTCAAGCTCCTCATTGCACCCTGGGGCTGGATCTGTGCCGCCGGTGCCCTGGCAGCACTGGGCGAAAGAGAGATTTTTTTCTTTCCAAGCATTTCCAAGAAGAAAGTTATTTTCTGTTTGTTACTTTTTTACAGCCCTGGGTATTTTTCCTGTGGCTTTGTAGCATCAGATTAAAGTCATCTGTGCCTGTGAGGCAAATAAATGGACTGCAGGTTGGGCAGATCCCTTCTAGCAGGGGTGGGTGCAGAGCTGGAGCCATGTGATGTTTTGAGATGTGGGATGGTTTGAGTGAGCACCTCCCTAAATCATACCCAGTTCCCCTGCTCTCTGTAATCTGTTTCTAGGAGCTGCTGAGGTGGCCCTTTTACTCAGTCCCTAATTTGAAGCAGTAAGATAAAAGCTGATTCTGTGCAAAGGCAGTTCCCCATTTAATCATTTGCAATTTCCCAGCAACTCTTTTTATTTTACATTTCTGCCATAGGAGCAAAAGAAAAGCAATGCCTGGCTTTAACCCTAAAAGCTGAGCATCGGGGGCACGTGGTTTCACCCCTCTTCCTGCAAAAGGGACAGCAAATCCTCACCCTGACCCAGAGGCAAGCAGATCTCTGCTGGCATGGATGTGGCCCCAAGATGGGCAGAGACACACAGACCCACCCCAGCCAAGTGCAAACATCCTCCTTGTGATACAGGGCTAGTGTGAGAGAAACCTGAGCACAGGTGCCAGCCAGTCCCATGGCACATGCTGGCTCACTTACATGGACTCATAGTGATTTAATCCCCATTAAATTCCCTGGGATTTTTCTATTAAGGGGATATTGTCATGACAACCCATGCCATCAGCATGCAGTGAGCTGGAGCTAGAGCGGCTTTGGTGGCAAAACTTGGTGAAGCACATTTGGTGGGTAAGACCCAGAGCCTGGCACAGCTTTGCCTCCCTCCCTCTGTCCCTTCTCCAGCAGAAAGAGAAGAAAACAGCACGTTTCCCTGTAGACAGATGGTTGCTTTCTTCAATTCCTTTTTAAAAAAGCCTCTGTTTAAAATTCTCGGCAGATGAGGCTGGCATTTCCCCATGAGTCATCCTCCAAAAGATTAAACACCAGCCGTCGGGACGGGTGGCTCCAATGCAAGCAGATGCGGGGAGAGGCTGTGGGTGGGCAGTCCCCATGCAGGGATGAATGTAAGCAAAGGCAGGATGGTGGCTGGCTGGTGCTTCTTGTCATGGCTGCACAGGGCAGCAGGGTCTTGAGGGGAAGCCTCTGAGCACCTGGTGGTAGAGAAAAGCATAGGTACTGAGCTGGAGGAAAAGGAACACATTGAAATAGGAGAATGCATTGTAGTAGGAAAATGCGTTGAAGTAGGAAAACGCATTGAAACAGGGCATCAGCAATGGGTTGGAGAGTTTTCTGTCCTTTCGGTTCTGGTCTGGCAGTCTTTGCTCAAGTGAGCACTCCCCATCAGGTGAACAGAGGGACAAAGCTGGATAGGTACAGGCTGCGATAAAGACTGGGGCAAACGAGGTTTGCATGTTGCCTGCAGACTGATGAGGAGTCATGCAGACACCTGTGAGCACCAGTCAAGCATCTGAAACTCACAGCAGCCAGCTACATCATGTCCCCTCCATCACTGGTTCCTGCAAGACCCCCTGGCGTCTCGTACCCCAACCACAACCTGGGAGCCCAGCACCAACTTACTTAGTCTTTTAGGAGGAATTGGGTGCTGATGCAGCCTTGATAACACCAAGCAATTCAGGTTTTTTCCTGGAATACAGAAGATAAGGAGGATTTATAAAGGTGTCTGACTTCAGAGGTGAGAAATACTATATTCTCTTTCAGAGTCAATAGCGCAGTCGGCTCCTTCCAACCTGAATTTGATCACACAGATCAAAGGCCAGCATTTACCATCAAACAGAATTAGATCATTTCTTCAAATGACTTGGAATAAACCTGTGCACTACTGGGATTTCTGCTTGATGGTAGAAACACATCTCACTGATTTTATAATCCCCCATGTCCTAACATCTTCAGATAAATTGATCTCCAGGCATTCACTGACAAGATCTCCTAAATCAGACACGTGGTGGTCAAAACACCACAGCTCCCAGGCTCTCCAGGGGTCCAATGTCTTTTCTGGGAAAAGCAGCTCGAAGCCTGGCTTAGCTTCTGGGCCAGAGTCCCTTCACTCCATACTTGCTTTGGGGGCAACTCTGATTCAGCAGCAAGAAGTTGCCAGGGAGTCTCTAAGGGGTTTAAGTTTATTTTTGAGTTGTGTATCTTCACACATTAACCACATAACTTAAACTGTTTGGATGCTGCTAAGTCAGTTGTTAAATGAGAGTTTTAAATTAGAACTGAGATGCATAGTTACATTTGCAGATTTGAATTTCTGCAGCAATTTTAATGGACAGATGTCAGCCATGGGAAGGACTGGTACATGGCCATGACACATCTGACTCTGGAAGCTGCAAAATGAACTAATCCTTGTTTACCATAGCACTGTCGCAGGGAAAAGCCATTTTACTGTAGCAGGGAAATACCATTTTCCTCACTACTGTAAGAGGTGATATCCACATTAGTCCAGAGCAAGCTTTGCTAAGCTGGGGAGTGCAGTCTTCTTAACAGTGATATCTATTTATATGTATGGGATGTTGAGGAGTGACATACCATTGGGTTCAACCAATGAACTAATAAATGAACTAGTGAACAAATAATACAGCTGAGTTTAAAAACTGATTTATGCTGCTCCATTTGGCATGATTTTCATTTGCATGAGATCTGCAGCCAATTTTTTCTGCTTATTTTCCTGAGCAGAGTTTGGAAAAAGCCTCTCCGAGCAGGACTCTCCATAGAGCATCACACTGGGCTGTATTTAGTGGTGGGCTGTATTTCACAGGGGTGTATGTGGGTCTCAGCAGAGTTGTAAAGGAAGGGTAGATCATATTCATCTCTGTGTTTACTCGTTTCCATTTAAAACATTTCTGAGGCAGGCTGGTTACCTTTGCCACCCCAGCCCTGGGGTTTGCTGTGTGCAGCCGTACCCCTGCAGCAGTGACTGCGTGTATTTGGGAAAACCAGAGCCTACATATTGCATTTCTTTAAACATTTCTTTGTCAGCCACAATCCTGTTACAAATCAGCTGAGGAGCCGGCTCTGTCCTTCCACCAGCCTCCTATGGTCATTGCCAAACCTTCAGGGATTTGAGCAGATAATGGGATAATGAGAAAAGCCATGGCTTTCAGCCTCTTGACTTAATTTACTCCTAACTCTTTGTGTAAGAGATGCTGGAGGACGCTCTTCCCTGCCTGCTCTCATGCAGCACAGCACTAAGGCTGCACAGGAGCATCCCTCCCACCTTGCTGCTGCAGGAATTTGGAGTAATCAACCTCCTTGTGCTAATGGGGCAATAAAACTGAAGTGTCGCCCAGCACTGTCCAGCAGCCTTTTAGCCAGACACAATCAAAACCTCCAGGAGCAAACTCAGATTTTCTCCTCTTTCATTATCACCCTTTATTCCAAGGTAATCTCGTGTGCCAGGATTAGATGAGATAGACATTTGTCTGTTAGAGACTGGCTTTGCAGCGGGCTTTGGCAAAGCAGGGGGTATGAGCATGAAGCCAAATAGGAGCTTGGCCTGGATCTGCAGCCTAGAAGCAAGCCAAGAGCCTGGATTTGGAGGTGAACACATGAAAAGGTCTCTGCTGGCCCTTGGGAAGATGGCCAGCGGATGCTTTGCCATGGCTTTGCATCTCCTTCCTGCTGAGACCTCAGTAAACACCCAGCTTTAGTAGCCTTGTGGAGAATGTCCCTCTCCTGTGCATCATTCCTGCTTATTTGTTCCCCGCCAGTCCAGGCCAGTGTGGGGACAGGGCTTCCTAGTGAAGTAACGGTGCGCTGTCACCCTTCTACAACCAGGGATGACAGTGATGGGGACTGCAGTCAGGGCACATCCATCACCTTCACTCGTTACGTGGGAGTCGCAGCTACTGATGAATGGGCAGCAGCTGGCGGGGGGTGGGGGGGTGAAAAAGGGAAAGAAAGAGATGGTTCACTAAAAAAAACATTACTTGTGAGCACACCATCATGGCTGAAGTGAAACAAGAGCTCGGCAGCGTTTCCTGCAGGGACTTGTACCCATGCATGGGCAGGAGGAGCTTCCAGATTTGCTCTTGGGAAGTGCTGCTGGCAGTTTGCCCATCGCAGATCACACAGGGGTTTGCCCAGTCTGCAGAGCTGTTTTAAAGACATGCGCCTAAGAGCAGCAGAGGCTGCTCGAGGGTATCGTCCATTTTGTCTGCAGGTCCCACAGCCCAGCAGCACCAGCCCTGGGGGCAAACACTCAGGTCACAAAAAGAGGTGGATGCTCTGAAGCTAAAGCACATCACCAAGTACAGAGATGAGGTTTGTGTGTCCCAAAATAGGGTGGTTTCTGGACAGCTCTAGAGGCAGCACAGCCAGAACAAGGGGGTCACAGGTCTGCCTTGGCTCCCAGGGTATTCTCCAATGCCTGCCACATCTGCACTGACACGCTCTGCACAGGGCCAGCACAAATGTTTATATGTATGAGTGTTTCAGGAAATACCACTAGGATTTTTAAAAGCTTTTCTTTGGAAACAGACCTTTTCTTGGAGATTCCACCTT
This sequence comes from Strigops habroptila, assembly GCF_004027225.2. NCBI lineage: Eukaryota > Metazoa > Chordata > Aves > Psittaciformes > Psittacidae > Strigops > Strigops habroptila. Next base: position 43,905,671 of record NC_044281.2, read on the forward strand.
GCCTGCACTCCCGAAGAACACTGACACAGGGAGGGAAAACACACACCTCCTGGCGTCCCACCCCATTGTTCCCATCCAAGTCAGAAATGTATAACTGGACATGTATTTTAGTTTAGTTGGAGCAAAATCAGTTTCATACACCTTCAGTTTCTTCTCCTTCAGGAGAAGATCCCCCCTAGGGAGGCAGACCCTGGGCAGGGGATGATGGTGGTCTGGTGGTGAGGATGCTCTGGCTGAGGGGACTGGGGGAGAACCCCCCACCCCTCCACCTCATCCAGCCCCCAGGTTTCCAGAGCTCACCACACGAGTGAGTGCATCAGTGGTTGATATGGGAAAGCCTGAGATAAACTGTATTTTAACTGTATTTTAAAATGTAGCTTAGCAGTTAGAAACAGGAGGAGTTAATGCTTTGTGGCCATCTTGACCCCTCCGTGCAGCAAACTCATGACCTACTGTAAACCATCAAGAAAGATGAAATGAAATTGTATTTGGATGTTGGAAGCATGCACAGGCAGTGATCTGGAGGTGTGGGCTACTGCACAGCCCTCTCATCTGCACCTACCTATGCACCCAGGGAAGGAGGAGTTGGGCTTTATGAAGTGCTACGAACACGTCCCATGTTTCTTTATCCAAGGGACAGTTTTTGAGGTTGCTCTGGCTTTTTCCAGCCCCACTGAAGTGGGATTGGTGGATTGCTGCTCTCTGAAGGAGCTGGGGCTGGGGGCAATGCCCACATTGGGCTGTGGATGCCAGGAAACATAAATCTGCCCCATCAGGCATGGCGACATGTGAGAAGTTGCATACTTGCAGCAAAATGTATAGCTCTGGAAGGAAGTAATAAAACATAAACTCTGGAGAGCACTGGGGCAGTGCTGCCGGAGGGACGTTCTGGGGATTCCTTACATCCTTCTCCAACCAGCCTGGCGCTGGATGGACCCAGCCTGGATAGACCACAGCATGACAATGGGGATCAGACCCAATCTCAAGGAGAGGAGCTCAGAGCACAGGGTGTTATCCCTGGTGAGCCCTTGCTGCCAGCACCAGTACCACCCTGTAACCCTCACCAGTGCCAGCCACATCTACTTATTTTCTTTTGGGGTTATTGCAAGTCTAAATGTTTCTGCTCAAGACCTGACCACTTATAAAACCATAAAATCCTGTTTTCACCTGAACATCATTAGCATCTACCTCTGCACTGTACCCACACTCTTCATAGTTTCTTTCCCCAAGGTACTTTTTTCTCACAATTGCAAAGAGGAAAGTAGGGTATCTGAAGTTTTATGCTCACATTTTCATGTGGACTAGACAAATCCAGTTATCACTGTGTATCCTGGGTCATGCATCCTGAGCCATTTCCAGTATCTTCTCTTCCGCACAGATTTCCATTCCAGATTCACCTACATGAGACATTTCCGCAGCTTTTCCTCGTAACTGCCTATGTTATTATTTCAATGCACAGTTATCTAACAACAAGTCACCAACATTTTCTGAAAGGGAGAATTATTAATATGGTATTTTTGGATAAAGCACTGTGTCTTGGCTGTTGGAGTCTTAATAATTCACCATTTCTTACACAAGGCACCATGGGCATCAAAATTGCCCAGGGCCTAGCATCTTTGAGGTGTCCTAGTTGTTCTGTTTAGGAAAGACCACAACTCCCTTGGCTTCAGTGGGAAGAGGGGGAACTGCTGGGTTTGGGAGCTGCAGCACCCACTGCCTCCCAAAACACCGGTCCCAAGCCTGGCTCTGCTGGGGCCAAAGGAAATGTTTTGCTTGACTTCAGCAGCTGGGGTCAGGACCCAGAAAGGGTGGCTCCCATAAAATCCTTTACTTTCATTTTCATATACACATATAGTACTCGAACCACCAAATATTGTTTTAAATATCGGTACCCATGAATTCTCAATATTTGTTTCTGTTAAATACAACTATGCTGACATCTCTTTCTCAGTCTGCATTAAAAATACCCGTTTAGTGACAGTAAATTAGCTCCTTGCTGTAGCATGATATTGTGTAATTTTAAAATGATTGTATGGGTTCCTAAATTGAAAAGGTGATGATCCTCTAATGGTTTACATTCTGCACAGTGGAGTCCATGCGACATCACCTTTAGAGGCTCCCCGGGCTGAAGGTCATTATCAATTGCTGTTTAATCAACCAAGTCATGCATGCAGGCAAAGGTTAACTGGGCATGGACCGATCCAACTGCCTTTGTCAGCTCCAGACAATTTGTAGCCTAATAAAGCTGCTCTGATTGCACTTAACACCTGCTTTAAAATCCAGCCTCATTAATACTGTGCTAATGAAACAGAAATCTTCTAGCAAGGGCAGAGTCAAAGACGAGGGGTTTGCCCTCAATCACATGACCTAAATGGCATTTACCCACCAGGCAAGACATTTGCGAAGCCGTTCCAAAGAAAATCATTGGGAATAATTGCCTATGGTATTTTAATTTAATTTTAAAATCAAACAAACAAGCAGATAGTGTTCGCTTTGAATGGCACAGAGGTTTATCAGGTTGTTGGGACGTGCTAGGTGTTTTTCCTGAAGGCTGCTCTGGTTTCAGCCTGAGAAATGCTGGCTACACAGAGCAGGGAGGAACCAGTGCAGGATAGTGCCAGGCACCTATTCCCTGCTCTCTGATAGGCAATCATCATCACATCAAACAATAATCAAGCAGGAAATACAAATACAATTGAATAAAATAGATACTTATAATAATCTTCATTTGGAGCGTCTCTTTTCCACGGATGATGGAAAAGCCAATGAAGATGACCCACCTACCCTGCAGTTGGTGCTGGGAATGTCCTCTCCTCTGTCCCCAGTTTTCCTGGATTTGGCTGGGATGGGGAGCAGGGTGTAGTGAACGTGTGGCTGCACGGTACTTAGTTGCCAGCTGGGATTAAACCAGGACACCAGTGCAAATCCCAGCCACAGGGACCATATAATGCAAAATACAGTCTCCCAGGCAGTGGGATCCCAGGGAGGCACAAGCCACCCTGTGACTGACACCACCTTTAAATCCCACTGAAATCTGTTTCACTTACAGTGAGCAGAGAGCGGTGAGCTGCTATTTTCCTTTCAGTGTAGATTATTTGTCTTCATTCTTTATTTCACTTCAGTTTAAATATAATAATCCCTCACGGAGATGTAGATTAAAGTGTGTTGGCAAGGATGATTCAACATTAACCAGAGAGGCAAGTGAGCAATGCCAGACCTCAAGTAAATCCTCTCCACTTGAGACTTTGAAAACTAGACTAGACAAAATGCTCATGGAAATGTTACAGGGAGAAATCCTGTACTTTGTCAGGGTAAGAGACTACCAGGTGACCTATTATAGGTCTTGAGTTTCACTCCTTGAAGGAAAACCCTCCTTTTCTCCTCTTTTTAAATGCTCTCCTTCCAAGAAAGCATGTGACAGTATTGCATAAAAAACCAATACAAGCTGAGATTTCATCATTGCTATGAGAAGAATCCACTCTGGCTATGAACACTGATGCTCTGGTGGGCAAAAGCTCAAGACATTTGCAGTTTCCCAGTCTCATTGTCCAAGCACAAAGGGCAAAACTCTGCCCCTGCATGGGCTGGGAGGAGCTGCGTGTGAACTTTGGCCCTTTACACAGAAAAATCAGCCCAAGCTGAATCATCCCATTTCTGTTTTGCTGTGTCTGCAGCCGCCCGGAGGGCATCCTGGGATGTGTCCTGCTGGGACCATGGGAGCAAACCCACCCTTAAACTTGCAGAGAGTCTTCTGGGGTGTTGGAGACAAGGTTGTTCAACCTTTGGGTGGGTTCTGTGGGGAACAGCAGTTCCTAACCCTAAATGTACAAATGCTAGTAAATGAGATTAAATAAAGGAAAAGCCCATTTCTCAGGCAGCTATTCCATCTGCTTTATTTCCACCTTTCCGGTGGGAACTTGCATGATGGAGTTACCACTCATATAATTGTGCTCCCACCACTTAGGTGTTGCTATTCACACCTGCAGCCTTGAAGGAATCCTTGTAACAAATTCTCAGTGTTCAAGATTGCACAGAGTTGGCTAACAGAGATTATCAGGCCATCTTTCTTTGCCTCCTCTCCTTTCCAGCTGTAATCCACTCCGATAATGGCAAATTTTAGAACTATGAATATGCACAAGTAACCCCTAAATTAAAGATCCTCCAACAGGCAGCTGCATAGCAAAGATTTGCTTAATCCAGTAATAGGAGCAGTGCTGGCTGGAGATGCCAGGCAATTTTGGCATTACCCAAAAGGAAGCAATTCTGCTACAGGAAAACTCAGGCAGACATTTTCTTTATCAAATTACCTTGCCCCACCATAATTCACATTTAAAACCCCAGAATTCAAGGCTCTTCGGGCCTTTGCAAGTGCAGGATCCGGGCAGCACTGCACCAGAGCCTCTGCCCTACCAAGTAAAAAGACGGGAGCGATAATCAAACTGGGAACTGCTGGGTCTGTTCACTGCAAAGGGAGACTTGGCCTTCAGCAAGACACAGAGCAACTCACAGAGTTAATAATATATTGTGCAAAATAAAAAATGCATAAAAAAAAGAAACTAGCCTGGACTGCAGAGACATAGCACAGGGTGCACCAGTGGAAAGCGAGGTTCTGCCTCAGAGGCTTCATCCAGCCTTGCAACATCTGGGGCTGCTCAGAGATGCAACATGAAGGTGTATTTGCTTTGTGAAAGACCAAGGTGGAAACAGGGCGGTGGCACACACGTGCCTCTCAGGGAACAATTTTCCACCAAAGATAGTCCTGCCAGGAAATTTGGGCTGGGCAAGGAGGGAGAGCTTGGAGGGTCCCATGCATGGGTGCAGGTCCCAGGCTGGCTGCCTGTGCCAGCTCGCTCCTCCTGGCATAAGTAGCCAAGCCTGGGACCATCCCTGTGAACATCACCTGGGGTGGAGGGGGCCCCTGCCAGACTCTGCCTCTGCTTTTCTGTTCCCTAAAGGACCCTTTCATCCTGCTATTCTTCCCCACAAAGCTAACCTGATTGTTTTCTTCTCTTCCGGGTCCTTCAGACAATGTGTATTAAAGGCAGGGAGAAATCCCAACAGCACTCATCAAAGGGGGACAATATCTCTTGGGTGTCTCTGTGGCAAGGACAATGAAGTGGGAAGCTTCGCAGACTTGAAAAAGAAGAGAAAACATCTTTCAGTCCAGAAACTGGTGGATATTAAATCCAAACATGCCGCCATAATGAATTCGTCTTGGAGTGCATTGGGTGAGAGGATAAGTAGATGCAAAGTGGGGATGATATTCTGGCAGCCGTGTGCAGCTCATTAAATCGACTGGCGGGAGCCAGCGTGTTTCATGCAAAGAAGTTTAATTTCTGTTTGGGCAGACAGATGCTATAAGGTATCTCAGCATGCCACAGACTGTGTTCATACTCTTGGCTTATCCAAAACAAGCATGGATAGTTTTATCTGTGAGTCAGTGGTGACTCAGACATAGAGATGCAGGATTTTTTACAGCTATCTTACTAGGAACACAGAGAAAAGAAGTTTGAATGCCTAATAAGTGTTTTCAAATAGCTGTGAATCTTATCTAAGGTTGTTTAAAATGTATTTATGCAAGCTGTATACTGTATTTTGTGCCTGCATAAACCTGTGTGAAGATACTGGCATGCCAGTTCAAGGTACAAGCTGGATTAGCTGAATTACTGTAACACTGGAACATATTCCTTGAAGCCCTCAAGGGCTTCAAAAAATCTCATTGTTCCTTGTCAATGAGATTTTAAAAACAAATTAAGTTTGAGTAAAACTAAGCATTTGGATAGATTCTTCCACCCCAAATAACCTGACAGTGACCAAACAGTTTCTGCTAAACTTCTCCAGTATAACTTGCCTCTGGCCATAGAAAACTGTAGCTACCAGTTCTGGCTTCGGAAATTTAATTCACAATTAAAATGTTTATAATGGTCATTGAAAATAAAGTTTAACTATGTGCTCTGATCAAATTGCACATACTTTGCTGACAAATAGTGTTTAAAAGACGACATGAGTCAGATCTGACAACAATTAAGCTGGAGAGCAAGGCATTTAATTTGAATTTTAGGGGATGAAATGGGATACCAAGCATGTTGTGGGTGCTGCAACAGTGCTTAGCTGAGCACAGCTGAAAACATGGCCTTTGTCAAGCCTGGAAAGCTGGAAGAAGTGCTAGAGGTGACACACATGAGCAGCAAAAGGTGACACACACAAAGTCATGCTTGGAAAAGGGCTTCTGAGCCCCACTGCCTCTGCCCTGCTTCCTGTGGGGAGGTCCAACTCCCCAAGCCATTTTTTTTTAAGATAACAAAAATGGGATGCTGAAAATCTTCCCTCCATACACATGTACATATAAGAGCTTTTCTCAGTAAACTCCAGCAGATGTTTTTCTAAGTTGTGCTCAGCTGCACAAGTTATGCTCTACAGAGCTCGAGAGATGATAAGACACACACCAGCAATGCACCACCGCTATAAAAATAATAAGAGCCATACCCTGTAGCAGCTGGGTATAAATTCCTGCGGTGTGGTAGCTACTGCCACGTACTGATTAGAAATGTATGAACCTTTGCTATGCATGCTTGAATAAATTACTATCTTTTTGGCAGCAACTTTTCCAAACTTTACCTCTGGCTTAACCATCGCCAGCTGGGACCCTCATTGAAATTCAGTGCAGGGATATGATGCAAAAAACCCAGGGCTCTTCTCCCAAACCCACAGCCTGGCCCCACGAAGCACTATTGGGAAAACCATGTGGGAAACCATCGTGAGAGATAAATTCAGTTTTCTTCTGCAGAAGTTTCTGTCCGCCGAGCGCTGTGGAGAATTGCAGGGACTGCCCACGGTGTTATCAGGGCACATTATCCCTGCGGGAAGTGTGGAATTATTTTTGTCACATTGTTTCAACCTGTTCATTATCTTTTAGTGAATTTTGGGGAATATTTATGATGCTGCTGAGCAAAACTGCGGTAGCTCTTCATTTGTGCATCCAAGAACAGTACATAAGGTAATAAAAGCAATGGTAAGCTAACACTGCTTTTGTTAACTGGAGTTGTATTATTTCTGTAAAATGTTTTTATTCTATTTTTGCTTTCAAATGAAGGTGTTTGTTTTCTATTTCATGTTACTCTTCTATATCATTTTATTTCACTGTGATGTTTGAAATATGCATGCACAGCTACTGCTGTGATTTCCACCTCGAATGAGCTTTTTATTGGACTTCTCCTCTCAAGTGTGTTAAATCACTACAAATTGGAGCCTTCAAAGTACTTGGTCAGAAAACAGATTGAATCATTTATTCAAAAGACTTCCCAAAGAGGAGGATTATTTCCATTTTTCAGCAGAGCCTCTGGTTTACACATGACCTCAAGCTCAAGAAAACAGATCTCCAGAGATGTCTTGTTTTCAGGCAGGGGTCTGGTAGTCTGAAGAATGCAAAAATATTCTTCAGCTAGCACAGCAGGAGGGATTGATATGTAGATGTTGATGTTACCCAGGCCATGAAAGCCTGAGCAAAGAGCTTTGGTTTTTTTCTCCTTTCAATTCATGTGATTCCTACATTTCTTCTCAAGGACAAAATCTTTAAATGCAAGCAAGAACTGTCATCATATTCTTGTCAAAAATCAATTATGACTGAAAACATTCAAGAAAAAGATTTTAAGGATAAAATTTAAAATTGAAACAGGTTATACTGAGGTGCTGGTAACCTCATGCTGCATGGTGCCACTCAAGGCACCCCAGTAGCGTTTCCCTTTATCCATCTTGCATGAATAGATAAATCTTTCTAAACAAATACGGAATTAAATGAGTGTTGTAGCTGGTTGTGAGTTCAAGAAACTGTCTGAATGTACTTGCACAGAAGACATTTGAAAGGAACATTTTCTTGGATTGTTTCCTTGACACTATCTGAATAGAAGTCTTTGTGCTGCTGAACAAGTCTTCATAAGATCACATTAATTTAGAGGTTTGGAAAGCTCAGCTGACTGCAGCAAAGCAAACAAGAGCCACTCAGCACGCAATGAAAAGCCTGTGCCCATTTGTAAACTCATGAACAATGACACATACATCTCTATTTACTATTGATTCAAGAGCATCAGACACCCTTACACCTGATAAATTAAAATCAAACAAACAGAGGTGGATACCCTTGTGAAGGCTTTATCTCCACTGAGCAGCAAACAGGTCAAGATCTGCGTGCAGAGGGTTCTTACAAAACATGTGGTTTCAAGAAAAGCAAAAATTTCTCTTGGAAAAATATCAGTTCCAGCCTAACACTTATGAATTTTTCCTGCAGGAGATATCAACACAGCCATTTTAACTTAGCTTTTATCTGAAACCTCATGCTGTTGCAGTTGTTCAAAACTAGAGCCTGAGGACACGTAAGAACTGTCATTTGGAGTCAATAAGGAGAGGAACCAGCAGAATGAGGAGGATGTTGCACACACTTGCTGCCCTAGTTCTTTGAGAAATAGCTTGACAGTTGCATACGGGCATTTAGCGGGAACAAAACTGAGGGTTGCAAGTGGACATTTGGTGGGGTTCCAGTACCTCATCACCCTGCCCAGCAGTGTTTCACCATTGGAAGAGGGCTTTTGGGGAGCCATCTCCTGTCCTCCAAGGCAGAATGCCAATGATGATGCATGCCCTCTCATGCCCAGTGCACCTTCACACCCCCATGCCAATACTCCATCCTAATGCTCCAAGTCTAATATAAAGCCTTCTTTGAATTTTTAATAAATAGGGGACTATTTAGTGCAATTTGATGTAAACTTCTTTACATTAATAAAAGCAAGGTGGGAATTGGTGTGCAAGAAGCTCAAGGAATTGTGGCATTGCTTGGGATGGTTTGCGATGCCACACTGAGATATTATTACAGTTGAACTTTGCACTGTACTCCAGGAGTAGTCTCCTATTAAAAAAATCAGTTTTGTGATTTAGCCAGAGACAAGCGATGGTTTTCCTTTGGAAGAACAAATGGCAGTGCTTGTGTTGGTGCTTCCTGATACAGAGATCATGGGTCAAAGTTAAACCTTGTTGGAAGTGAAGAGGAAATGTCTTTCTTGGTGCCAGATCTGTGCTATATCTAGCTCCTATCGGTCTCTGAGGTGTTTAAGGCTGATGAACTGTGCATATTTAATGTTCAGATTAAATATCTCAAAAGTGCAAATAATTGTTTGCATCTCTCAGAAAATCAATATCAAGACCAATTTAATGTGAAAATTATTTAGCTATCGCACCACTTTAATACAAAGGCAGTTACCTACAATCACCAGAGCTCTGAGTGAGTTTGCTGTAGTTGGGGCTGCTGCAAAGATCCTTTCTCATTCATCATAGCTTGGATGGTTTATTAAAGGAAAAAGTGGTATATTTAGTAAAATTTTGGCTTAGACTCATGACACCCATTTTACTCACTCACATTTCTAACCTACCAGGAGCAAACAGCAATTTTTCTAACACTGTTAGAAAGTTCAGATCTGTTTCCATATCCTTTCAGACTCCTTATCCTATTATAATTCATTAAGGGCTGATTAACTGTTATGTCTTTTTATTGTCTCTTTGTCCGGATTGCAGTCACAAGAGATGTCTGGGGTGGTGTGGTCAGCGTCACTGTGGCTGGGCATGAATCCACCGGCACCATGGGAGTTCCCACCATGTCATCTTCTTGGGGTGGTCTTTCACTTGACCCCCATCAGGAGCCCGCTCAACTCTACTGCAATTAGAAATCTTTCAGGGGGTCTGTGAGCCCTCCTCCCCACCAAAGGGGACCTGAGTGAAACGAGGCAAGAGCACCCCCGAGAGCCATCCATGGGATAAAGATATCCAGAAATACCAAAAAGGCATTTTTTCTTGGGGGGGAATATAGATTTAGAATTTGTTGATCAGAAACAGCTTTATGTCACCCAAACACAAAACTGGTTTGCTAATGTGATTATCAAGAGATGGAGGGATGAAATTTGTGGTCCTCTCACCTGACCTGTTCAGGTGACGATCGAAAAACTTTGCCAAGTAAATTTAGCATCGTGTTTACAATGTCGGTTTGGGCTACAGACATCTCTTCTACAGCAAAATTCAGTCTGGCTTGGCCAAAATCACTAGAGAATTGACCCAGGGTCTCAACTATCCTCATGACTGAAGACGTGTATCACTGGTAACTAGAGCATGCCCAGCTTCCAGGTCCAACCATCGGACTTCATTATTCTCACTACCAGCCCTCTGCAGGAGTACCCCCCCACGCAGCATCCCTCCTAACTCTGATAGGGATCATAATGGTCCTTACCCAGGAAAGGCTTTTCTGGAGATTTGGCAGCTGGCAAATAAAGTCAAAGCAAAGGGTTCACCAGGTTATGGGAGGGAATCGGTGACCTTTGCTGTTCAGCCCCTTGTGAAAGCCTCCCCGCATTTTATAAGCCCCAGGGTCAAACTGAGGGTTTTAGGAAAGTTTAAAAGAAAGGATACAGCACCCAGGATGGCTAATTTTTAATGTGCTGGGGTCATTCAGAGACAAATTTGTGCAATGAGTGCACTAGAAATGGAAAGAAGAGATTAAAACCTTGTTTGTCGTGTACAGAAGTGCTTATCAGCCCTTCCCAGCTGAGCTCGTCTCAGATTAAAAATGATCTGAGAGAACAGGAGCTGACTGTAACCATGGGTCTTCCCTTCCAGGCTAATTATAACGTGCATATTAAACATGAGGCCGACGAAGGAGCAGCTGCAAAGGTCTTTATCTATATTAAGAGACTGTCCACCTACATAATAGGAATAATTATTAAGAAAGGAAACTTAAAAAGGAAATTGCATATAATGGCACATTATACATTTCCCTAATCCCACTCCTCTCTGTAACATCACATGCTGCAGCGACACTTTGGTTTCTATCTCGGGGCTTGTTCAGCCTTGCTGGGCGCTCCTTCAGAGTGCAGCCCCACTTCTCTGCTCCTTCCAGCAACCCAGGAAGAAGAACTTCTCTTTCTAATATTGCTTTGTACCTTTTCTTTTATTTTCATATGAGATATTCCTAACAAAAATCAGAAACTGGGACTTCAGCACTTTTTTTCTGAATTTTTAAGATCTTTCAATGCAGAGTACTGAAGGGCAATGCACAGCCAGCTCTCTACATCCCCTGGGCCCTGAAGTCCAGAGCTGCCAATCTGTCCAAAGGGACACAAAAAACTTTAGGCTCTAATTAATGATAAATTAACATGTTACCCTCTCAATCCTAGAAGACTTTAGCAGCCCAGGACAATCAATGGAGAGAAAGATGTCAAAATACAGCGAAAGTTAAGAGCCTGTGAGAGAAGAGAGACCTACACCCCTTTCCTTCCTACTTGTTTTAGGCATTTTTGGAGCCTGCTGACTTTAGTACCTGCCTTTCCAAGTTGCTGCACACATGTGGGTTGGGATGCTGCTGCTTTATAAGCCTGGGCACTGCTGCACCCACTATATGTGTTGAGGAACCCTCTTTATATGAGTGGGCCTGAGCTCCCTGGTTCACACCTGTGTTGACCCCACATCACACAAGGACCAGAGGACACTTCGACCTCAGGAATGTTTTTGGGCAGAGGTTTCAGAGAGGACCAGAGGCATAATCTGCAAGAAAAGGCAAAAGAGGGTCTTGTTCAGTAAAAATTAATTTCTGCTGCATTACATCAGCAACCAGATTTGTTTCAAGACCAATGTGTCCCCTAAGAGTGGTGTTCAGGTGCACTGCGTCATCTGGAGTAGAACAGGTGGAAGAAGGATGAATTACACATCGGTGGGGATGTGTGAGTATGTTCTGCAGAGGAACTGGGGATGGACTGTGATTTTCCCAGGCCTGGCTCTGCTGAGTTTCTATCTCCATCGCATCTGCAGAGGATGTGCCTTTGCCACAGATCTCCCCCTTCCCAAGCAGTTGGGCATGAAGATGCACACTCGCCATTGCTTCTCTTCCCACATGGCATAAATCAGGACTGGGGGATGGAGGCAAGCAAAGGCAGAGAGGGAAGCAGAGCCCTGATGGACACAAAATTTATTGTACCACTCTGCACTTCATCCTGTGAGCTTTGCCTCCGTATATGGGGTGAGATGGGGGTTGAGACACAAAGGAAAACCTTTCGGCTAACTTTATTTTCTCCTTCTCCGTGATCCGCCTGGGTTTACATTCCTCCAGGGTTGCTCAGCAAAGCTCTGTGCTTCATTGCCCTGATTTCTGCACAAAATCAGAGCAGCGAGCAGCCCTGGGAGCCCCTGTGAAAGGTGGAGGGTACTGGGGAGCCCCAGTTCAGCTGCTGCAGGGCAGTTTCTCAGGGCAAGTGTCTGCTTGGGGAGGTTTTCCCCAGGTGGTTGCAGCAAGAATGGCACATTTCCCTAATCCAAAGGGAAAAAAAATGTTGGTTTGTTCCCATGGAAAACAACAAAAACCACCAGTGAGACGGCTGTGGGAGCAGGCAGTGTTCTCGTCACATAAGCTCACTCACATTGTCCAGGAAGCCGCTGAGTCCAGGTTTCCTGCTGGCTTCTCCATGAATGTAAAGGAGAATGCTCTGCTCCTGCAGCCAAAGCTGGAGCATGACCATGCTCCAGGCCCGGATATAGACCACCAATGTGCTCAGATGACTTTTGGGCACCCCGTGCCTGGGGTACCACCACCCTCAAACACCCATGCAGAAAGCTCTTTACAAGCACAGCTCTGCCTTCTGAATACAGTACTGTGCTACAAATAATTACCCCCAAAAAGCACAGGGGCTGCGAGGAATGTTCTTTAAGAGCTGCATTATTGCCCTAATTTATTTGAGCTGCTGCATGGTACCGGCTCTTATAGATTGCTGCATTTAGTGCACCTTTTTCAGAGGGGCAAGCTGACCATTGCTGGCATTGTCAAGGCTTGCGATTAGCTGTCTCTTGGTCACATTCTACGCAGTAAGATTTGCCCCAGAATCACTCCTGCAACTTAGAAAATAGGCTTTTACCTGAATCATAAAATGTGCTGCTAGACTACAAATTCTGCAAGTACTGATCTTTCAATCCTGAGTGTCAACAATCCGTAAACAGGGTAAAACTGGACTCCTGATGGGAGAGCACAGTAATGGGAACTGAGCATCACCAATCCTGCATCCTTTAAAAGCAAAATTGCCAAATCCCAGTCAACAACGAGCATAACTTATTGCTGCTCCTATGTGTGGCACAGACGTACCTTGACTTCCACTGTCGGTACCTAAACATATGTGTGTTGACCATATATATGTAATATAGAATATATATAGTATACATTTATATAATAAATATGAGAGCATACATTTAGCTTTATATTTAAGTGTTCTTGATTTACCTCAGATCACCATATTCCCCACACTGAGACAAATCTTGCTACCAGAGGGAGAAGTTTTTCCCAAAAAACCCAAATCACACTGTTGTATGTCCATGCAAAATACATAAACTATTCTAAGCAAACAAAAATGTCTTTTCTAATGCTGCATAAGTGGTGATTCTGCTTGGCATCAGGGGCCAAGGCAAGAGCGACACAGCCCAGAGGCTGCCCTGCCCAGCACCAATGTTGCTTTGCATGATCCAGCCCTTATGCACAAGAGAGGAGAAAAAAAAAAATATGAAATGTTCTAGAATATCCTTAATTTCTAATGTTTCAACAAAAATAGCCCACCAACCTGACTTGCACGGCAGAGTTTATAGGTTTTGCCTCAGTGCCAGCATTTGCAGGGCTCTGATTTTGCTAGAAATACTTTACCCTGAGAAGAAAAAGCCTCTTCTACCCTCCTCCTGGAGCATCAGTATATTGCTGGAGTCCTTCGAGGACACTGCTCCCCATCCCCAGGTACACCCTGTAGCATCCCTGCAGTAGCAGGGTTAGTGCAACCTCCCCAGCACCTCCCGCTCTCAAAGCTGCAGAGTGGCTGGGAAGGGCCAGGGCCAGCAGAAGGGCTGCGGCACTGCTCTCTTTGCTCTCCGTCTCCCACCAGTGTCTAAAAACACAGTGAATTTCCAGCTAAAAAATAATCTAAAAATCAGGTTGCATGAGCAAACACCAACCACTACTCATATCTGATGTACACATCACCAAGACAAAACTTCCTAGGGTTTGCAAGAGCTGCAAGAGAGGGAACTGGCCTAAACTGCAATATTTATACCGTCTTGTTCACATATCCTCTGCTGAAGCCAGACCAAGCCTAGGGGGATTTTCTTGGCAGATCCTGTATTGCAAATGGCAGATTTATTGTCGCGGAGTGAAGCAATCTGAGGCTATCAGTGCCTGCACAGTATCTCCAGCGTGAATTGAAAACAAAGGTTTGATTGTCTCTGTTTATCTGAAATGATTTATAAAACAGTTCTTTGCTTGGAGCTGGGGGAAGAAAAACATTTGTGTTCTTATCTGAGATCTTCTCTTTTTTTTTAAGGAAAAAAATGTCGCATGGTTGAATGGAGTATCAAGGCAGTGATGGCTTTCATTCCTCCTCCCCGTGCCCACAGGAAGGGCCATGGTGGGGGAGTTCCCACCCCGGGCATGCTCTGCGGCCAGCATCTCCGTGTGGGCCATGTTTGCTGATGTCAAAGTCTGATCCAGAACCTACTGCAATTAATGAGATGTTTCCTAATGAGCTTGTTATGCTGCAGAGCACAGCTCTGGTGCAACCAGCACACGCATTCAGGTGGGCAGGAGGATGAGGTTATGCATAAGGGTTGTGGATGCACTGTGCAGAATAGAGATGTCCTCTGCTTTTTATCCTCAGAATGAGAAACTAAATGTGACTGTGATCCCGGCACAGTCCATGCTGTCAGGTCAAGCATGGCTTTAGGGTCTCGGCCCTGGCAGCTGCTCCAGCGTGGTTTTGGGGGCTCTCGGCACACCTGGGTGGCTTTGGCAAACAATAGTCTATGGGCCAAAGGCTGGAAAACTCAGCAGGAAAGGAAATTACAGCATTCATTGCAAGAAGGGTTAAAATAACTTGCTAACAGCAAACATCCTGGAGTCCCTGCACATGGAAGAACATGTAATTGTCTTTGAGGGGAATTGTTCTCAGGCTGGTATAGATGAAGCTGGTGCCTGTAACAGGCTCACCTGGCCAGGCTCTGCTGGTGCCTGTCGGAATGCGCTGGGCAGCAATAAATACCTAGAGGAGCTGGCAAGAGCTGGAGGTAAATTATTAACACACAGCCAATACTGTTCATTCTCAGCTGGGAGCAGATGTCTGTTTGTTTATTTTCCCTGAGCACAGGCTAGTGAGAATATTTATTCATTTATTTATTTATGGCACACAAATCTTAGTGCTATAACACATCTGATGGGCAGCCGGCAGCCCTGGGAGGCTCACTGCAGGGTCACTGGCCCTACAGCTGTACCTCCTGCACAGACTTCTCTGTCTATTCCTGCACCATCTCCACGCCACCTTAGCATTGATTTTACACCTGAAAAAGCAGATGACAGAGGTTAATTAAGTAATGGGTTATTAATGTTGGTGATAAGCTGTTGAGGAGCATGAATGGAAGTCCTACCACCCAGCCCCAGGGTTTTGCATTGGGCCATGAGTTCAGGCAAGAAGTGGGAAGGTCTGTGCAAGGAAGGGTGATGCAAATGCTGGCTGTGCTGCACCACAGCCTATGTCCCCCCAGTATCAAACCCTGGGGTTTCACAATAGTGCTCCTCAGCCTTCCTAAGATGAGTGCAATTCCCAGCAGGTAACCTGAGGCTGCTTGGCTCTCCCTGCCTGGATCTGGTCTCAAAACAGGATTTAATACACCAGCTCAATGTCACTGAAAAAAAAAAAAAAGTCACTGAAACAGACTTGCTTGCAGGGTGCACACAACAGATTTATACCGGCTAATCCCAAACCCATCCCCTCACCCTAGCACATCCTTCAAACTACTTTTATTCCCCACCCAGAGCTCCAAAAGCAAAGCACAACATTTTAATGCACCTTTTGGGTCTCTGCAGTGTACCTGTGACCCTGCTGTCCAGGAGGTGATCCTTGACCAGAAGGTGGTCCTTGATGGTCTTTCTTTCGACCACATGTGAAGGCTCTGGAGCACAAGTCTCATGAGGAGCAGCTGGGGGAATGGGGGTTGTTTAGCCTGGAGAAAAGGACACTGAGGGGAGACCTTGTCACTCTCCACACCTACTTGAAACGGAAGCTGTACTGAGGTGGGAGTTGGTCTGTTCTCCCAAGTAATGAGCGATAGGACAGTAGAAAATGGCCTTAAGTTGTGCCAGGGGAGGTTTAGATGGGGTATTGGGAAAAATGTCTTCACCAAAAGGGTTGTCAAGCACTGGAACAGGCTGACCAGGGAAGTGGTGGAGTCACTAAATACCTGAAGCTATTTAGAAAACGTGTAGATGTCACACTGAGGGACATGGTTTAGTGGTGGACTTGGCAGTGCTGGGTTAACAGTTGGACTTGATGATCTTAAGGTTGTTCTTAAGATCTTCAGGGTGTTCTCCAACCCAAATGATTCTGTGAGTCTATAAGCTCGATGCTTTCTTTGG
This sequence comes from Strigops habroptila, assembly GCF_004027225.2. NCBI lineage: Eukaryota > Metazoa > Chordata > Aves > Psittaciformes > Psittacidae > Strigops > Strigops habroptila. The sequence continues at coordinate 43,922,133 of NC_044281.2, forward strand.
TGCAATTTTGCATGGTGAAAACAGTTAACAGAAACTCAGGGAAGTTTCTGAATTTGACAAGGAAGAGCAGCCTTCTGGCTGACTGCTGAAGCTTCACGTAATGCCATGCTCACTCCAGCAGGATTTAGCTAATGGAAGGCTGGAGCCCCATTCCAGTTGGTTTTGGTTTTTGGGGTAGGGTGGGTGGGAGGTGTATCAAAACAATGTGAAATGCATTGGTGGATAGAGGTTTATTTGGTTTTAAGGTGGTACCAGGTTTGAACCTGACATTCTTTTACAGCTAATGAAAGGTGAGAAATACCACGTGTTTCTTCATAAAAGCTATACATTTGGCAGAAATTGAATAAATCCCATTAAAAACACAGGTATGAATAGGCTGTATGTGTAGACCTCTTTGTGCTGGTTTTGCTCAAATCCTTTTCTTTGTCCTTTTTTCCCATCCCATACTACTTCTACCTTTAAAATACCTTTCCAAAAAGCCTCTTTCTGCCCACCCCACAGGAAGCAGATGCTTTCTATTCATTCATTAGTGCCATGTCACCTCTAAAAATGAATTACCTGTGCAAATTATTATCTACCCTGGTTCACTATAGCCACATTTAATTACACCCAAGAATCTTTTCATTGCTTAAAGATCAAAGTCCATTTTCCCAAATGATTTTGAGTAATAACTTCCTCTTAGGATATATTTATTTTCAGAAAAAACATTGGCACTCTGCCCCCAGCCCTCCTTGGCATGGTCTTGAGGCAGGGACAAGTGATCAAGCCATGTCCTCAGCCCATCCTTGAGCTGCAAAAGTTAGGGGGAAGTCTCACAGGTAGGGTAAAGCTATGCTGAACACCTCCCCAGCATCATATGAAAATTGATGTTTAGTGCAGAAAAACACGAGTAGAATGTCAGGGATGGTTTGAATAAAAACATTACTGAAAACACGAGCTACTTAAAAAACACGGGTTTTTTTCAGGCCTCATCCACTCATCATAAAATGTTTGTTTCTGAAATGGGCTAGGATTTTAATGAAAAGCAGCCAAAGTGCCAAAGCCCTGGAAATGCGGGAATCATGACGTGGTACAAAGCCGCATTCAGAGGAAGCTGCAAAGCCCCTTCAGTGGGGAGCTCTGACTTAGGGTAGGCAAACTCTTCCACAGGTTTCAAATCCAAAACCATAACCCCTTTCTGTGACTCCAGAAGATGAATCACACACACAAAAAGCACAGCTTTTTCAACTTTGCTCAGGAACACCCACACAAGTTAGATACACAGTCATATTTGCATGTAAGTGGCCTGAAACAGGATGTTTATCCCAATATAACCACTTGAGCACACCATGATGTCCTTCATGTCACTGCTACCTTCATGTCACTATGGCCACCTCCATCTCCATCACCTCTGTCAGGGTCAACTGTTCCCACTATCTGGCCAGGGACACCGCTGCTGATGTTCCCAGGTGGTCTCTACCTCTCTCTCTACCTGCCTTGTCTGTGGCTGGGTTATTTAAGGTATGCACCTGCAGATGGGCTTTTGCATCCTTCTGTGTTCAGGAGAGCATGCCCCCAGGATATCAGTGCAGGGGAATTAGTCTAATGCAGTCTTCCAAATTCGGCACTGAAGTCAGCTGTTACAATTAATTAGCTGTGTTGCTTAATCCTACTTTACGTCCCTAATGATTTGGTGCTTCATTGGAAATCTAGTAATGTCCCCTATTGCTGCTCAGCCTCAATTGCAGCACAGATGAAAGCGGAGAAGTAATGCAGGCACAGCACAGACTGAAGACACGTATGATCTGCTCGCTGGTGAGAGCCTCTGCTTCTCAAATTCCTATAAAATAAGTTATAAAACCCTATGTCAGCCTTCAGCGCCATGAGGAGCTGCCAAGGTGCTTCAACACTGCCTTCTCACCGGAGGTTTCGGCTAACTCTTGCAAGGCAGGAGGATACAGATGCTGCTTCTCACTGCCAGACTGGTCACTGTAATTTAAGGCAACCTGGGATGTGGTCATAGGGCTCAGAAAAATAAATGCTATAATATAAAAGTACCTTTTCCAACCCATTAAAAAACTCCTTTCCCAACATTTCTGTTTTATAGGTACTGGTTTATAGAGCTATAATTTAACTTAAGTTTATGGGTTTTTTTTGTTTGGTTGGGTTTTTGTTTTTTGTTTTTTGTTTTTTGGGGTTTTTTTTGGTTGGTTTTTTTTGTTTGTTTGTTTTTGGTTTTTTTTTTTTTTGTTTTTTGTTTTTGTTCAGCTATTGTGTTGTTTTGTTGTGGGGTTATTTTCCAAGTGAATTAAATTCTAGCTGGCTGCCCAGGGATTTACTCATGAAGGCATTTCTGTCGCCTACCATGGCTCTGCCCTCAGGAAAGATGTCCTATATAAATAAGGATTTACAGGATCTCAGTTGGATGGACACACCTGGATTTGGCATCTTCTGGTATTTACGTTCATGCAGCCCTTGCTTTGCTTTCAAATCGCTCATAGAGGGGCCGTTCCCAGCATTACACTCTCAGAAATTCTACGCCATAAGCCCTTAATTTGGCCTTTGGCAGCACTGATTTTAGCAGTACTTGCCAAATATATTGCACACACCAAATGTATGGTTTAAAGATGCTGGAGCTACTCTCTCTGGGGGAAATGTCTGTCATCCCCTGTGGGGCATTCCAAGGTGAGATGAACTGTAAAGGACCCACACTGTGCTGGGAACTGGATGCTTAAGTATGTGTATTTCATGATAACAAAAATTTGCCGACATTCCCTCCCTTACTGGGAATGAAGACCCCAAAAGTAGGTCCCAAGAGCAGTGGTGGTAGGAGAAGATGGGTTGTAATGTCCTGTGAACCCAGATGTACTGGCATGAAGTGCTGCTAGAAACACTTGCAGGTAAATAAGAGAGAGGATGATAATCATATCAGAGAGCACAGGCTGGTAATTCTGCTTGGAAAACATCTTTTAAACATTCCTTTACTCCCATACTAAAATCAGCATTTTGAAAATGGAGATTATGTCCCCCAAACTGTTTCTCCCTGAGACATCCTCCTCCCAGCATGTAATTTCTGAAGGCAGAGCATCCCATGGGGTGGGAGGTACCTCTCATAACCTGCAGTACAGCATTGCTGGTACTTGCAGTGCCTTAGAGGCAGGGAACGCTTTCAGCAGGGGGCTGATTGGGCACTTAATGCTTGCAAAATACACACCCCTACTCCAGGACACTTCTGCAAACCTGTTCAGCATCTTCCAGGATAAGAGTTACCTGTGGGTGGGAGCCGTGTTATTATTGAGCTGTGCTTACCCTCAACCCTCACATAACCGAAGATGAAATAACAACATATGCACTCTATTAATGATGTCAGCTGAGTCTCAGGCCACGCTTAACTGGATTTCAATATGGAGATGGGTCACAAAGTCCCTCTGGCCTGAGGCTAAGAGGGATGAAACGAGGTTTTTCCTTTTTTTTATCTGGTATTTGCTTAGCTGAGAAGCAGACCTGCCAACAGCCCAGACCCACTGATAGCGTCGAGCGTGGGTAAAAACTCAGTTATTATAGTGATTTCACTTTCATTAATGGCTAAGAAACATCTTCATAAGTCCTGTGCCTTCTATAACAAGACAGAAGCACATATAAGTATGAAAAGGTGAACGCGTTGCCCAGCTCCCCCAGCCTCCCTCAGCACTTGAATACATTTCCATAGGAGGCTGCATTCAGGAGGGTATTTGCCACATATTTTTGTAATGCATGGGTTTTTTCAGCCTTGGCTTTGCTGTTGAATTTCTCTGAGGAGCAGCTCAAGTTGCTTGAATTTAATGAGATGATGATGAGCCACAGGAAAGCCAACATGGGAAGATGACCCTGGGGAGCCTGTGCTCCCAGCTGTAACCACCACAACTTTCTTCAAACAGCTAAACTGTTGAAAATACAACAACTTCCAAAAGCTTTCACATATTCTTGGTGTTGGTGGTACCACAACTCTCATTTCATCTATACTATATTTTTATTAACTATCCTGCTTAATTACTTCTTAGTAACGGCAGTTTTCTGATCTCTCCAGAGGAAAGCAGAGCATCAGGAATGGCCAGCAGCTCTTCCCAGCTGTGTACTTTGCCTGATTCCAGATGTGCGAATAAAAGAAACACTGATGACAATGTGCTGTCCTAGAGCAGAGGAAATGAAATGCACAGCTGGTTTTCGAAACTCTACCCTGACCCTTCCATCTCCCAACACTAAAATCAGTATTGAATCTTAAGCCTTGCTTAATTTTAAAGATTATGGGTTGGATAAAAGATGTAAAACTTTGTGGCATCCTTTGAAGTTTATTTGTTTTAACAAGATACCTACAAGCGCTTGGTATCTCCTTGCACATCATGAAAAAAAACCCAGCCACATGCAACGGACAATGATGCTAAACCAGTACCATGCACATGGAGGTAATTCCTTGTGTTTAACACACTCATGATGGTGAAATGTCCCTGCAGAAGTGTGGGCAAAGGAGCAAACCACCAGATATTTGTAGAGCAGGTGAAATCCATGCTACACCGGTCGTGCTCCAGCTATCAAATCCTACTTGTGCAGCCAGCAATAGGAAGCAGAGACACAAGAACTGGTAGGAAACCATATTAAAAAAAACATTAGTCCTGCCCATAAATGTTGACAAAATACAGAGGAGGGCAGGCAGATAGGTGGAGGCAAGGAATGTGTCAGGTGCCAGCCCCAAAGAGGGGGTCACCATTTGAAATGGGAACAGGGATTCCTAATACCCAGCAGCACTGGGAGGGAGGGATGAGGGAGCTGCACATCACAGGCATCACAGGGAAATGAGCATCTGCAATCCAGAGCACCTGTAAGCCTAAAATTAGGACCAGCACCTTCTTTGGGCAGGTTTAGGGACTCCCCATGAACCCCTTCAAATTTTCAACCTTTACCAGGAGATTAAATCCCTCTTTGTTCCACCCCAACTGCCTGGAAACCTCAGTGCTGGGTTACCCCAGGCTTTTTACTATGATCACCAAAATTTATGACCTACTGAAAATGCAGCAGTGAATTTGGATAATTTGGACTCAAACCCAGTGTTGGATTATCCTACAAGACAGGATCAGAGATGTGGGTTAGGGCAAAATCTTGCATATTTGTTTTTTATACTGCTTCTTGCAATGAGGGTAAAAAGCTTTGAATATAAGACATGTTGTAAATGAAGAGGACAGGTGTTTTTTTGTGGTAAGAATGGGAAGCTGTGTAGAACACAGAGAAATCACAGAGAAATCACAGAGAGCTGCCCCGACACATCATTACGAGTGCTCTCTGCAAATAATATCCTGCATGGGACTTTTTTTCCCCATGTCTTCTGGAAGCTCATGGTGGGGAATTCAAACACTGGGGTTCCAAGGAAGAGGCATCCTTCTCCTGCCCATGCTTCTCTGGCCAGCAGTGGGGATGACAGTGCTCTCAAGCATAGTGATGAGCCGTGGCCGCAGGATGGAAGGCAGTGGGTACCAGTGCTGCTGGAGGATGCTGCCCTGTAGCTATGCCTTAAAACAAGATGCTTTTCAAGAATAAAGGACAGGCACTGCCTGCATCCAAGGGAAGAAGGAAGCCCACTGGCTCCATGTGTGTGATCCCACCGTTGCCATGGTTCTCTCTCCAAAATTATTGACGTGCTAGGCAATTAGGCTACCACAATGCGTCTAATTGCTTGTATGTTTTCCAGCATGCCCTTCCCACTTTTCCAGTGGGGATTTCCCCTGGCAGTGCTGAGGCACAGACATTTTCCCACATCCTGCACCTTCCCCACTGCCAGCTTTTGACAGCCCCCTCCCTATGAGGAACCTCCCAGGATAAATTGCTTAACTCCAGCTGACAGATGCTGCAATAAACCTGCTCCTAATTAGCTGATATCAGAACTCGTTCATTCATAAAATGTTGATATTACCAGCAGGACAAATGTGCTTCCTTTAATCTCAATGTATTATATTATGGGCTCAGAGCCAGCTTTTAATAGCCACAGACTGGGATGACGCTTGATACTGCCAGTGAAATCCTTCCTGGTGCACCTGAGGATGCTCAGGGTTATGCCTGTTGCAGCGCAGGGATGATGACCTGTGCTGTGTAAGTACTAAGGGCAAAGCAGGACAGCACTGAAATCCTGCACCCCTCTACAGCCCCTGCAGGCCCCAAAATCAGGGCTGGAAGTAGCTCCTTCCCACCTGCTAAGAATTTTATCCCCAGTGCTGAAAATGGCCGTGCTGCAGAAAAACACCATTCCTGAGCTCAGTGCTGGGTACCCTCAGGGTTAACGGTGCCTCAATGCCTCTTTCAAGAACTGGCAGGAAGAGATTTGAAGTGGAGCAAGGGAAGGATGCAAAACGAGTTGGAGTTTCCACTCTCTCACATCATACTAAGAGAAGAGAAAAGAACATCTTTTCTTAAAGCCTCATTTTATTGTGATTTTAATGAGCATTCAGGTTAATTCTCTCTTTACCTTTGAGCCATCTATCTTGCTGTACAGCTGTTAGGGTACAAAATATCCAAGTCAGCTAATTTGAAATGAATTTTGGAATTTTTACATATTTCTCTAAAGAAGACTTTCATGATCAGAGTTTAGTATCCATTTCAAATAGATACGACTTGTGTGACTTCTGGCTGTTTTTCCTGCCAGCACGATACCTCCAGATTTCACCCAGGTACATTGACTGAAAAGGCTCACGACACCACATAAGATACAAGCTATTACTAGTGAAGGCACCTATTCGAGTCATAAATGTATTAAAAATAAAATTATTCTAAAAACATTTAACACCTTCCCTCTCGCGTCTCTCTCCTGTATATAGCGGGGACACACAAGAAAAGTTACCCCAGCAAATATTGTTCTCTTTTGAAGGGAAATTTGCTGTGGGATATCTGTATGGGAAGGTTTTTGACCTCAGTTTCCCCACCATGGGTTTTGGGGTGCTGGGAGCAGAGGGGGGAACCGAGGCTCCCTGCCCAGCTCAGGGTCCCTGCTTTGTCTTTTCAGCAGCAACACCGAGCTGTAAAGCTGTGTCACACAGGCAAGGAGCAGCCCAAATAGACCTGCTCGAGCTGGTTCCATTCATGGTAATCGAAAAACTAAATAAAATGTATTATCTGAGGCTTGTTTATGGGCAAAAAATGAGGTTCTGGTGTGAGTTGGTTTGAGGGAAGGGTTTGCCTGATAATTCCCCTGGTAAATGGTGAATGGGGATGCTGGCAGGCACTGGAATGCGCTGGGGAGACCAGGAAGAGTAAGAGCAGTGCTGCCCTGCTGAATAATTCACAGATGTCCAGGAGAAATCAGGCTGGTGCTCCCTTGCCCTGCCCATCTGGGGATGCTCTGGCTGTATTTCAGGTCCAGGTCTGCATGGCCGAGGGAGTCCCCCACTTCGTCTGCTCCCAGCCCTGTGGATTAACACATCCCCAGGAGCAAAAGCTCCAAGATGCAAACGAAAAGCCAGGCGACAACGACACATTTCTTCTGGTCATTGGCTCTGTGGTGCCACTCATCTCCGTTAGCAGGCAGGATGATGAGGGTAATGGCCATGCTCCTCATCACGGCTGACACCAATTAGCAGCTGGCTCTTTAATATTATAATGCTTATTGTCATTGCTGTTATTGCTCAGAAGCATTTGCATGCCATCTATGCACCCTTCACCAGCCTGTGTGAAGGATAAGTGATTTGGCACATGGAAAAGGGTATGCTTTGGATGGAGAGAAGCTCCAAATCCCTGTGCCCAGTTCCACCTGACTGCTTCATCTGGGGCCTTATGAGCCTGAATATGGATAAGGCCGAAACAAAAATAGAGTTCTGTGTTGGCTTTGTGATTTGTAGAAAAAGAAAATCATCTCCATGCACTAATCCATGGGTCAGCTAATGGACTGATTGAAGGCATAAGCTGCACTGCACCCCAAAGAGTTTTCAGGCTGGGAAAGCAACATTATAAAAACCTTCCTTTCCAGTGGTGAAGGATGCACTGTCACTTCTGCACTGTCCTGTTATCACTTAGCTCCATGCTGTGACGTGGGACGCCTTCAGCCTACACCACACTTTGCAAATGACACACTTGATGGACCAGGCAGTCTGGCACCGCACACTTTTGGAGGTGTCTTGCCTGGAAAATTCATTAAATATAAGCCAAGGGAAATGCAAAATAAGCAGATATACTATATGTACTGATGCTCCTACAAGACTAAACTCAGAGGCATGAAAAGAGGGGTTTAGTGACCACTTTTTTGGCTTGTAGAACACGTGCACCCTGGCTATAGCAGCACCAAAGCTGGACAGGGTGTAAATGGTGGGGCTGGACAGGATGTGGTGGCAAGAAAACATCCTTGTTTTCAGCTGTCATGTAACAAGAGACAATACCTGGCAATGCAAACACCGGTTTTGCAAGGCAGCATGGGGAGAAAATATGGGAGAGTATGAGAAAAGCAATGTATTTTCCTTCTTGGCAGCATTTACTTCATGGTAGCAGGATGAAATATGAAGGAGCAGCAGGCATGGGCTCTGCTCTATCTTTTCCTGCAGTAGGGTCTGGATTTCACCTATGCAAAGCATTTAAATTGCTTGTTGCCCACCCTCAGGAGGGTCACCAATAAAAACAATGGTTGGCACCAGTTTTGCCACCCAGATGTGATGCTTCTCCCCTGGCAGCTCAGCATCACTCCAGGAGCTGTGGTGTATGTGGACAGACACACAGCTGGATGCTTCTGGGTGTGCAGCATCCCCTGTCCACTCCCATGGTCCCAGGTTTGGGGGGCATAAAGCACCCAATGGTGTCCCGGGGTGCTGCTGTGGCAGGCAGCGGGTGAGAAGGCACTTTGCAGCTTGTTACCTGCCGTCTTGGTTTGTGTGCAATTAGAAAGAATTTGAAAGTGATCTGGTTTCCCAAACAAAAACCTGTTTCTAATTAGAGATAAATGTGTATCCTGGTAACACTGAATTTTAAGCACCGTTTTCAAATGTTTATTGATTAATCATTATTATGGGAAAACACGAGATTCCATATATAAATCTTTTGACAGGAGCTGTCCATCAAAAATAATGATCCTTTTAAAACTCATGAATAAATAATAATGCAAATCTATTTTACACAGAATACATACTACTTTCCATCCCAGCCATGGGAATGAAATACAGTTATTTAAAATAATGACTCTACAATGCTTCGATAATGAGCTATTACACATGTAATACACATGGCATTTTTTTCCCTGCCCTCTGTATTATTACTATTTCAAATTAAAACATTACATTCCTTCAGATTATTCTAGCCTAAATGCCTCGCCTATGACATTTTTTCCAGGTTAAAGACAAGATGGCTCAATTTGCCACTGAGTCATATCACGATGGGCACAGTAATATCGAGCTTTATTAATGTTCACCTTGTGCTTTTGGTCCCCCAAGAAGTGCTGTGACACATGCAAAGCACCAAGGCTACCAGAAGACTGAATAAAAATTGATGAGAAATGTTACTTTAGGGCCATTTCAGGTGTATGATCTGCTGTAAAGTGCTGAGTCATTACTTTTGCTCAGTGCCAAGGTTTGCACAAGGTGGGAGTCTGGTATCTGTGGGCATCTTCGATTGAGAAGTTATTAACAGGACACCTCCAAACCAGTTAAATTTTATTAGTGTGCAAAGAAGTTATCTATAGGTTGTGCATTACTCTCGGAGGAGTAAGTCTCAATGCTGGCATTTGCTGAGGAACCTGGCCAGTGATAAATATTACAACTCTTATGTTATTACACAATAAAAATACATCTGGGGCTAGGATAGTTCATATAGATCTTTAGATATTTTAAAGTTGTGTTTTTGAAGGCTGAATTTAATGCTTGCTGGTCTGTATCTCTGAAGCAGCAGGAGAGGATGGGGCTGGTACCACCATGGCTGCGAGTTTCCTTCTGTTTCCCAAGTGCATTGTCCTGGCATCCTCCAGCTGCCAGGGCCTCAGCACCACTCCTGGGGCCATTTGCCACTCTTCTGCCCAGGGAAAACAATATGAAGCATTTTTCCTTTAAAAACACAGTCAGTGAGAGGATGGCACAGGGCTTTCTCTGGTCCTTAACATCTTCCCTTTGTCTTTGGTGGGGTGGCTCATTGCTGGGGTGCATAGCACGGGAGACAGCAAAGGACGAATAGTGGTGGTTGGCCTTTGGTTATTGACCAAAAAAAAAAGCCATCAAGCCATAATTAGAATAAAAATTGAGACACAAATGAGGAAAGAAAAGGAATTTAATAGACGTTTATCAGATGCCACGAGTCAAACATGATATTATCCTGAGCTGAGTATTTAAAAGAGGTGCAGCAGCTGATCTCGCCCCCCGTGGTGACCAGGAAAAGGGCTGCAGGGAAGTGCCTGACGCCAGCGCAGAGATGTGGAGGGGAGGGCAGGTATGCGCAGGGTAAGAACAGGCTCTCCCCCCAGTCTCAGCCCTCTACCATCCTGGTGGCTGGACACTCTTGCCTGGCTCTGCTGTGCCCTCAAGAATGCAGATGATGCTACTGCATCTTTTCTACATTGGCAATGTCCCCCTCTCAGCCCACATTTCAGACTGAATGTGAACTAAGAGCGGGTTCCCAATCTGGGCAGCAAACTTCCCCAGCAGCAAGTTCCCATGAGCTAATAAATACGAGATAAACACTTACGGGTGGGAGACACATATGCAACGACAGGGAGGGGAAATAATTTTAGTAAAGGTGGGCTCAATATGTATTTTTCTCATTTTTTCAGTTGGGGGTAGAAAATGGAAGTGGGCCTCTCTGCTGTTCCTATGGCTCTAATATTAAAGGTAATGGCCTCAGATTTCTCTTCCGCTGGAGTAATTTGGAATAATCTGAGATATATCTTCAGAGATGACTGTTAACATCTGCAATTCTTCTCCTGGCTTTCAAGTGAGCAGTAAGTGTACCTAATGTCAGGCAAAGAAATCACATCTGAAACAGCAGCAGTAAGGCAATTTGGAAAATAGCTCAGGAGAACAATTTGTGTAGACGATTTCTCCCCCCCCCCGCCCCCCCCATTTTTCAATAGGAGCCTATTCTAAAATGTTATTACATGGAATTTAAACACAGGCTTTAACCATAAGAAATTTTCCCAGCGGAATTGCAGGAAGGATATAATCAAGAAATTCGCTGTAGATTGGGAAGTGGGCTTTTGGTGCAGTTATAAACATTTTTTTTTCTCTTGTGGTTTGTTTTTTTTTTTGCTGCTTGATATTTGCAGAAATGTTCATGGATGGGGGATGCCAGGGGCCACAGCTCTCCTCCCACCCTGTGTGAGGCCACCATCCCCAGCAGCACAGCACAACATGATGCTGAAGCCCCAGTTGCACATTTTCACCTCCTAATACCCCTAAGAGCAATTCAGTTTAAATATGTAAGAAGATGGAAGAAGATGCAGAATTATTTGAAGGTTCAGGCCTGGAAAGATTTGCAATTAAAAAAGAGGAAAAAAAGAGAAAAAGCCAACAGAGACAATTTGTGACCAGACTACAGCATATTTTTCAGATCTCTGCTCATTAACGAGTGGCTCTGTATGTAAGTACATGTTTAAACTTCACTTATAGCTCCCTCTTTACAAAACAACAACCCTTTCAAGAGGAAAGAAGGAATCCTCTGAAGAGAAAATCAAGGGTAGGTCCCCAGGAAGCTCAATGTCCACATGCACCAGCCGTGGGAGCCCCTGGGACTGCTGAAACCCTCCTCAGCCTCTATTGCCATTCCCCAGGGTGTATGCCTCCAGAGAGGGAACGGGTTTGATAAGACCCCAGCCCCTCTGTGGGGCTCCTTGGGAAGCAGACTGGGAGTTATGCTAGAGAGAAAAAAGGAGCTCCCCTCACTGCCCCCAGCATCTCTGCAAGGCTCCTTCTCCTTCTTTCTCCTTTTCTTTCTCCTTCTCCTTCTCCTTCCTCCTTTTCTCCTTTTCCTTTTTTCCTTTTTTCCTTTCTACCTTTCTTCCTTTCTTCCTTTCCTTTTCCCTGTTCCCTTTTCCCTTCTCCTTCCTTTGATCTTTTTTCTTTTTTCTTTTTTCTTTTTTTTTCTTTTTCTTTTTATTTTCCTTTTTCTTTTTCTTTTTCTTTTTCTTTTTCTTTACCTTTTTCTTTTTCTTTCTTTTTCTTTCTATTTTTCCCACCAGTTGGGCATTTCCCAGTTCAGCCCAGCGCTGCAGAGCAGTGGCTGCATAGCCCCTGCACACAGCACCTGATATCCTATGGCGTTTTAGAAGGGCAATGTAGGCAAGAACAGAAAAAGTAATTTCCTCACTGCCACTGGCTAAACAAAAAACTTCTTCAAAGCTGTAAAATAAAATCCATAAAAAGTGAACAGGCTTGCACTTTTTGTGTAATGGCATTTGATAACTGAGTTCAGTCCATTTTTGTCACTTTCTCGGTGGAATTTCTTATGCAGCAATTGTGCCAATCTTTTTCTCTTTTTTTGCACAAGTTAAGCGGCTCATCCACAACACAGCCTCACCACAAAAAAAGGAGTAAATGCCACAAAAAATCCTGTTGTCTTCAGGATGCTCACATTTTGCTGATCTGGTTTGGTTATGCTCCTGCCAGACAAACCTGGGGAGGGTTTGGCAGGAGAGGCAGGGGATGTGCAGGACAAAAGATGCCAGCTCCCCTTGTCCCATAAGCAAATGCCTGGCCCCAGTTGTGTCATCAAGTCTTGCTGCTTGCAAACATGAGGAAATCACTGCTTTCAAATCATTGAGAAGTGAAAAGTGATTAGGCTGCTGACATTCCCTTCCAGCTGCAACCTGAGGGGACAGTGAGAGGTGTCATGGGCAAGAGGATTGGATCCCGGACACAATGCTCTGCCCTTACCCTTTCACTGTCATGTTGCAGAGATTTTGGTGGTGCTCAGAGGAGCTTTTGCCAAGTACCAGCAATAAAGCCCCATTGTTGTGCCCTGTTGCTCCTCTTTCTGGAACGAGGTGCTCATGAGCCTTCATTTTAGAATCCTCTTGTACATCGAGATGGTCATGACTTTTGCAGTGAAAAAGAAGAGTATTTTCAAAATTTAATCTTCTTTTTTTTTTTCCCCCACCCAGGGAAATGTGTTTTGAGAAAATAAGTGTTTCCCTAGATTTTGCAAAATGGAAAGGGAAGTGAGGGGAGGAAAGAGATGGGAAAAAAATGGAAAATGGAACAATTTGGGTAAAGAAAGGCTTTGAATTTGAAAATGCCCTCTAATGAATTCAAACAAAGAGGTGAAATATTGAGCTAAAACATGAGCGGGAACTCCTTCAGTCCATAAATATGTTTTCATTGAGCTTTTCCTACCATCAGGATACATTTTCAAAAGTTTGCAAAGAAACACACGATATGAAGTTGGTTACATCTGTCAGCTTCACACGTGCATTTCTAATGTTGTCAAGCTACAGCTGACCAAAAAAATCTTCTTTTAGGTACTTTTTGAGAGAGCAAGGCATGTTAGGTGTCCCCTTTACCCTGACCCTCTGGAGCAAGGGATGTGCAGAGCATTGTAAGGTAAATACCCTGCCCAACCTGTGCATGGCAGCCCTGCCAATAAACACCCTCCATCCCTCCACCTCCCTGGCCAGAACCTCTCATTTCTGCCATTTCTTCAAGCTGTTCTTCCACTTTTATCCCCAGAAATGGCTCAAAGGAGACACCAAGGTTAACACAGCAGTGTGGGAGTAAGTTAAAGTTTCCATCATATGGGAGCACTAGACAGCAGCAGAGAGAGATGCTGAAGCATCCTGCCACCTCCATGCAAACCTACCTGCAAACCCGTGGGGTGTTACCATGTGGGGTATTACCATATGGGGTATTAACCATCTGGTTACCATTCAAATGCCACAGTCCCTCTCAGGAAAGAAAAGACTTTCTGTAAATAGAAAAAGGGGACAAGAAATGTTATTAACTTCAGAGAGACGGAAATCCAGGATCAAGAGGGAGAGAGAAAAAAACATTTCCAAATACCAGCAGTGGAGAGTTGCCTTCTTGTTATTTTAACCAAGAGTTTAACCGAGCCAGATTTCCTCTCTGAGACGTCTTTTCGTTGCCACTGCTTCCTGCACAGACCATGGGCTGCTTCTGCTGCCTGTGTTGCCATGCTGCAGGCAGCTCCTGCCTGCTCCCACTCCTGCGCAGCCATCCTGAATGAGATGAGAAAATGGAAGCTCATCCACATCATCACAAGCTGAGATTGGTCAGACTGTCATAAGAATTTTCAGACCATACCTTGGGTTTGGTTCACTCCTTCCTCCTTGACTTGCTTTGAGCCAGTTAAGCATGGATGATGCCTGGAATCATTTTTGTGGCAATGGAAGTGACACCAAGCTTGAGCTTCCCACCGAAATTCATGCTGGCTGCTGAAAGCATCGTGTGTGAGCAAAACATGACAGGTCTGATGGAAAAACAGGAGGTACTGGGTTCAGTTCTCCAGCTGTGATGGTCCCAAGAAGTTGGTACCAAGCAGAGATGGTGTCAGGAGCCATAGGGAGGCACTGGGTTTTGCCCAGACCCTTTTGTGTGCAGAAGTGATATCCCACTGCATGACCACATTTCCATTTCATAGTCACAAGGACTTGGCTCAGAGGGAAATGAGGACCTTGATACTTTCATGGCTCCAAGCACAATTCACCCAGCAGCATCCAGTGTGGTGGAAGGAGCCAGTGTGCCTTGGTACAGCACCACAAAAAGGCTCTGTCCTTAAACTTCCATTTCCCAGCCCGGAAAGAGAGCCAAAGTCCCAGGTCCAGCACCCCTGCACCTCCCTGAGAGCTTCCCTCCCTTCCCAGGCAAGCAAAACCAATGCCAAAGTAAATCCTTCAAGCTGCAGTTTCCGAGAGCATTCCTCTGCTTATTGCTTACACATGGGTACTGTTGGAGAGCTTCCTCCCGGCCTCCACGCTTGCCCTCGGGAAAGAGGCTCTTACAGCAAATACCAAAACTTCTGCTTTTATAACCACAATATAAAGTCCTCCATCAACATTAGGAATCATTTAATGAGTCTGGCAGGGATCACCCACTTCAGCTGCTTCGTAGCCAGCCAACGAAAATAAATCAGTTATTATGGCAAAGGGAATTTCTCTAAAAGCCGTATCTCAGGCAGTGAAAATAGGGGGTTTTTTTGCAATACTAAACTTTTAATCCTCCCCCCACCTCCAGAAGAACAGAGAATTACAAAGGGCTGCCCAAGCTATTCTGATCCAAAGTGATGCATAAATGGGACCTGACATTAATCTTCTCCTGCCCGGAGTGCTATAATGGGATGCATTACAAGCAGTGAAAAATTTAAACTAGTAAGGATTTTCTAGGAAGAAAAAGGAAAAAAACCCCAAAAAACCTAGGCTAAAATAGCATGAATCCCGTTACTGAGGGGAGTGTTTGCATCAAAGAAAATTCATGACACAGGACTCCAGCTTTTTGGGGTCTTTGCTTTATGGACAAGAGCCCTCAACAGCTGTGGGATGGTGAGGAGGGAGGCAGCCGACAGGGCTCTAAGTGGGGGAAGGAGCCAGCCTCAACATGCTCCCTAGCACTGTGACTCATTCCTTAAAGGAGCTGCATGCTCACCATTGATTAATTAATTTTTCCCCATCCAGGAAAACTATCTTTACACCGGGAAGTCCATGCAGAACAGTTCAGAGCATCCCCTGCCACGCAGGTGAGTGGAGCCAGGCATTGCAGTGAGACCCCTGCCCAGGGTGATGCAGCAGCACTGCAGGGATCCAAGCAAACCCAGAGCTTTCTCCACAGGTGGGACACAGTGTCCTCTTTGGACACCTCTCATAACGGCTGGTCTGTAGCCATTACTAGGGAAAGCATCTCAGCGTGCTCTCAAGCAGTCCCAGCCCTTGGATTTGTGCCCACCATCCCCTCCCCAGGCGTCTTGGCATGTAAATTTGGAGGAGCTTCGACAAGAACTGAGATTTAGTAAGATGTGGGCACCTGTGAAATCTGAAAAATTACCCAGAGGAACATAGTAAGCACCGCTTGAATAAAAAACCTTCATAAACATGGGGAATGCTCACCTTGCAAAGGTGCAAGATAAATCACAGTAATGAAAAAAATAAAAAAGATCTATGAAGCAGTCATGGGAGTTTTACTTCTGCTCTTTGACCATCCTGGGGTTGCAAATTGCATTGCAGAGCCTGCAGCAATTTCCACATTCATTTTATGGGCTGTTGCATGGGACTCAGTTCAGCTGCTAATGTTTGTACCCAGGTTTATTCTGGGATGCGCCAGACTCCATCCTCCATTCCAGATATGCCCCAGGGTGAGAAGCAGCTGGCTCTGGCCCTCTTGGAGACAGCAAGATAGCCCTGGGCACATCCTTCTTCAGGCTGGCCCGAACCCACCCACAAAGTGCTCAGGGGGGGCAGGGAAATTAGAGCAGAGACATAATTTTAGGCATTCATCAGTTTGCCTAGGCCAGCTCAAGGACTGCTTGGGGAGGTTATGTTTACGGAGCTCTGTGTCTAGAACAAAGTCCATATAAAAATTACAGTGCGCAAAAATGTGTTGAAAGTCAGCTGTTTATCCGAGGAAACGCAAAGCGGACCCAAGGCTGCTCCAGGACTCTGACTGGTCCAAGCCCTGCAGAGGACAGGAGAGGTGGCACAGCACAATGGAAGCTAGGGCAAGGGACAGTGAAATGGTTGAAAATCCACCACTAGGTTTTTATAGTGATAACAGATGGAGCTGGACGTTTAAGGAGGCAGCAGAAAGAGTATTTTTGCAGATCTCAGGGACAAATTATCCTATGTACACTGATAGGACCTGCATCAGCATTGGTCCACTCATCGAAGGGTGCCTCTGAAGGATGCTCTGGAGCACTTTGGTCAAAAAAATAAAGGGCAGTTACACTACATAGGACAAAACTTTCTCTTCTCCCAAGCTATTTTTATTACTTTTTTGACTTCTCTTTCAGGTCCATCTTTTCTTCCCAAGTAAGCAGAGCTGTCACAGCACTACCAGAGCCATACATGCACTGTGGCATGTGCCGAGGCTGTTTTAACACACTGGGATGCCTTCTTTGGATGCAAATGTCTTCATATATACCCAGAAACACACATTAATGTCTAGTATTGCTGCGGCACAACAAAAGGTAAAATGGCAACCCTTCTAGCATTCTGGTCCCCAGTCCCAGACAGTCAGCCCCATGGTAGTAGTCCCCAAAATCATCCAGATCCAAGAAATGAGCTGATTTTGGTCATAATGAACATATGAGAGAAATAAACAGGGGGAAAAAAGCCATAATCATTTCAGACTCCATTAGGAATAACCAATAAAAATCAGTGTTTGCCAAGTGGAAAATAACTATCTTGATAAGGAGAAAAAAAAAAATAAATTAGTTTTCAACATCACAAACTGAATTTGGCAGGGAAAAAAACCCATGCAGAGTTTAAAAACCCATGCAGTTTCCAGAGGAAGAACCTATACCAATAAATGACTTCATATGGGTTTATCTGGCTCTCTTTAATCCAGGCTGTTTGCTGTTATGTCTAAAATCATGTGTCAGTGTATTATTTCACACATAAGCACAGG
>NC_044281.2:45912160-45919660 GCF_004027225.2 Strigops habroptila
CTAGTAAGTACTTCCCACTTGGAATTACTGCTGCAGCTGAAGTTTTGTAGTAATAGGGATTTATCCTGTACATCAAAGGATGCTTGCCTCTGATGCCACTTTTGTCCATTTACAGAGGATCTTTCCATTCACTTTGGGTAACCCAGGTGCCACTTTTGTATAAAAAGTGTGTTCTGTGATATTTTATAACTTCTCCTGGCCATTGTGTGGATGTTAAGACAGTGTACTCAGTGGTCCACCATTTGAATTATGTCTGTAAATATAGATTTACATAGCACATAATGACAGCTTTGAAGACTGAGTCTCATTTGACAGTCTTAAACGATTTCAGGAAACATTTCTTTGGAATTTTTCAGTAATAAAATTTTCAGCCTACAATATTTGGGTAATTCTACCTTTCCTCCCACCTGCTTATCTAATAGTTATTAAATATATGCAACAACTCCTCTGCCATTGTGTTAGCAGTGGATTTGACTTCTTTGAGAATGAAGTTGACTTGTTTGACAAGAACATACAAACTACTTATCCACAACCACTCAGCCAACATCCCAGTGTTTTTCTGACCAGAAGGAAAAAAAAAAAAATTGCTTTCTTGCTCTACATTTACTTGGTGTGAGTAAGAGTTGATTTTTTTTTTCCCTTTGTTTTTTTTTCCTCACCTACAAAATACATCCTAGGTGAATAATAATTGTAGGACAATTTGATTTTTACCTATGAAGTCCCCTAGCTGAAGGCTCCCCTCGCAGGTACTCATACTTCCCTCATAAACATGGGAACCTGACAAATTCTTCTACCAGCTGGAAAAGAATTATTCTACTAGCAATTATAAATTTAAATTCTTCCAAGGACATGGTGGGAGAGCTGGGTTCCTATGATATAATCATGTTCAGCTGTTGTAGCTCTACTTGGGTGTGACAGCATTGTACAGTCTGTACTGTAGGTCCTTCCCAGCAAAAGAGCGAGTTCTTAATAGGCTGATTGATAGACATGTAAGGTGGATAAATTGCAATTTATTATCTTTCAGAAAATGTCATTTCCATATATTTCAACAGAAATTATCCTTTTCTGAAGAAGTTATACTATAGCAAGACTGCCACTTTTCTCAGGACTCTTCAAGAACATGAGATCATATTCTCTAAAAAGTTTTACACAAAAATGTGTAGACCTCAGAAAACAGATTTTTATTTAGTTAAGAATATTTTCTTTCTACAGAAAAGCTAAAACCAATAATGAAAATAATAAAAGTATCTTTGGGACAAAAAATAATAGACAACAACGCACAGTTCCAGCTCCTCTTTCATCTACTCTATCCCTCATCACCAGTCACTGCAGTGAGGAAGGAAAACTATCAGACTTGGAACTGTTCTAGTCCAGTAAAAGCTTTGACTTTTATATTTTTTTCTTTTTTTTTTTTTTTTAACCCCTGCTACAGTTCTTAGGCATACTGCATAGGAATTATCACTACTACTACACTGCCAGGAAAAGGAAAGGGGGTAAAATATTCACCTCCAAAGTCAATGCTGAATAGAGCTATGCATCTGTATTTCTCTTTCAAGGACATTATCAAAACTTGTGGAGGCAAAGCCATCCACTGCAAACCATGAGGCTGTATAGATTTAAGGTAATAAAGCTGACATAACTGTCAGTCTCCAAACTGAAACCATGGTAGCCTTTTTAACTAAAGAGAAAGTTATTTTTTCTTTTCTGAAGAGGCTTCTTCTTCAAAGACCCTATTGATAGGAAGGTAGAAGGAAACCTGACATCGGTTTGGATTCTTCCCAGCCTACCTTCAGGCATCTATTTCTACTGCTTCTTTCATGGAGGCACTCAAGTCTTAGTGTGACAATTTAAAAAATATGAAGCCTCTGGGCTATTATGAATTTCTATCCCCAGAGAGAAACACAGCACAAATCTGACACACTAGAAGACTCAGAGGAATGGTCTATTTTCTATCATTTTGAGACGGTCAGCTTGAGACTGAAGGTGATATTGTTTTGGGGTACCCACATCAGTTTTCACAATGGGTAACTCCGAACTGCGTTGGAGTACTTGTGGGGATTTCAGAAAAACAGGGAAATGAGGAAAGAGGTATAAAGATGAGAGTGAGAAATAGGAAAGAGGGGAATGATGGAGGATATGTTGGCAGATGTCAATGGACAGCTTGGGTGATTCTGTGGATGACATGTGTTTTCCAGACAGAACAATGGCATCCAAACTGCTAATCAGAACACAGGGTTGGCTCAATCTCTCTGCTGTAAATCTTGCATTCTTCTGTCTTTTCTGTAGCCAGATTTTTCAGTCAGTCATTCAGTCAGTCAATAGAAAAAGTAGACCAAATTCTGTAGTTATCTGGAGCCTTTTTCATAGACTCATAGAATGGTTTGATTTGGAAGGGACCTTAAAGATCATCTAGTTTCAACCCCTCTGCCATGGGCAGGGGCACCTTTCACTAGACCAGGTTGCTCAAAACCCCATCCAAATTGGCCTTGAAGTCAATTAATTATTGAATAATTATTGAAGTCAATGAAGTGGTTTAAAATTACTGTGAAAGTAAAAGGATGGTAATTGAGCCAAAATGCAAATATGAAAATACTTGTGATTCCTCCTATGTAGGATTTCTCCTGTATAAACTCCAAGTAAATGTTGTGAACTAGAGACTCTGCAGCCACATCCATTCTTTTTTTCTAGTTCTGCCACACCTAGAATATGGGAAAAAACACATGGATTTTGAAAAATGAAAAAGACTATTTTGTGCCTATTAACCAGGAGCAGGACTCAAACTGTAATAAATGGCATTAAATCTGGGAGAGCCCCTCACTAGTGCTCACAACTGTTCATCCATCATTTCTTATTCACTTGTCTTTTCAGTCCTCAGAAAGATTAGGCTATTATTTTTAAACTATATCAGTAGGATAACTTCAAGAATAGTCCTGTTCTTTATGTCTAAAGAATGAGAAAAGCGAATTTTTTGCAGGGAAAGAGAAGTGCTAACATATTAAGCTGCACTATTATGGAAAGATTTTTTTTTCCTGCCATTTGATTCCTCATAAGGGAATGTATTTGCAATTTCTTAAGACTCATGTGATGTGTCCTTAAATACTTAAAAATAATCAAAATTAGATCAAGGATACACTTAAGCAACAAAAATGTTTTCTTGAACATCATGAACATTAGAGTCACACCAACTCCATTCTCTTAAAGGGCAACGAAGCTGCTGAAGGGTCTAGAGAATAAGTCTTATGTGGAATGGTTGAGAGAACTGGGGTTGTTTAATCGGAAGAGAAGGCTCAGGGGGGACCTTATTGCTCTCTACAACTACCTGAAAAGAGGTAGTTGTGAGGCGGGGTTTGGTCTCTTCTCCCAAGTAACAAGTGACAGGACAAGAGGTAACAGCCTCAAGCTGCACCAGGGGAGGTTTAGATTGCATATTGGGAAAAATGTGTTCACAGAGAGAGTGATCAGGTATTGGAACAAGCCGCC
The DNA here is from genome assembly GCF_004027225.2 of Strigops habroptila. Taxonomy (NCBI): domain Eukaryota; kingdom Metazoa; phylum Chordata; class Aves; order Psittaciformes; family Psittacidae; genus Strigops; species Strigops habroptila. Next base: position 45,915,641 of record NC_044281.2, read on the forward strand.
CAGGGAAGTGGTGGAATCACTGTCCCTGGAAGTGTTCAAAAACTGTGTAGATGAGGCCCTCAGTGGCACGGTTTAGTGGTGGTCTTGGCAGTCAGTCCTGGGGTAATGGTTGGACGTGATGATCTTAAAGGCCTTTTCCAACCTAGTTGATTTTATGATTCTATTTCAAGCAAAAAATGAAGGTATATTGTCTTCCTCTAGGCTATGCTTTTGTTTCTCCTGTGAACAAGCTCTATGATCTACTGTGAGAAAATGCTATCTTGAAGGATAAATAAATAATCAATTATTTATATTTCTAAAAGCATTCAGCTGTGCTCTTAATGCTGTGTAACCACTTAAAAGTGCGTATTCAGCAGAGAAATTCCAGTCTGGGAATCTAGTGTATGTGATCTAATCAACACCCTCAAGATTCGTAGGAAGACAAATCTGCGCTTGGTCATCAGCATCCAATAGCTGGCTTATCACTTCAATGCAGAGACAGCCATAATGATAGCAGAGGTTGGTTGACCACACAATTGCCAAAATTAATGTCTCCCACTCAAGATATATAAACCTTGATGCATCCCAATTCTGCTAATTGTCATTAGCAGAAACAAGGAAACAAACACTTCCTGAGAAGAGAAGCCAAGAGAGCCAAGACCCTCACTAATGTGTAGTATGTCTCACCTGACATTGCAACTTGGGTAACAAACTCAGGACTTTAGCTAAAAATATAAATAGAAAAAATATAATTTACCTACATGATACAGGAGCGTTGCTTATTATTGGAGTTCAAAATAGTATCACAGTCTCTTATTGAAGCCTGTAGTGGGTTTGTTATTGCGGTTCAAAATAGTATCATAATCTCTTCTTGAAGTCTGTAATGGGTTTAACTATTTTAACTAAACACATACTCCATAGCACTTATGTGCAAAAGCAATCTGGCAGGTGAGACACAGGCCTAAGCATTGACTTTTAGGCTTCAGGACCAAGCAACTCTTGAGGTGTGCATTTCAGATTTTTCCGCCCTGCTAATATAAGATCTTAAGGACAGTTGATGTCCTGCCTGTTGGCAAAATTTTGTCTTTTGAATCCTAAGTCGTCTTATTTGTGGAGTTTACATGTTGATGGTACCTCCTATTAGAATCACCATTCCCATACCTTTTATGGTTACCTGGAAAATTTCTAAAAATGTATTTTTATTACCAATGCACCTTCCCTGAGAACAGTGTTTATTCTGGTGGGAACAGAGTGGGTGTACCCTAAGCTTTCTGTCATATCACTTGTATTGTCCTCATTTCTCTCAGGATGAGAGACACTCATTAGTAATAGAACAGAGGAGATAATCACACACACACAAAAAGCAGGTAAGGTCTCTTCTGTTTAGAGTCTGCAGATGACAAAAGCAAGAAAATGCAAGGCTAATGCTATTACTTCATTCTTAGATTTTATTATTTAGACTTACTGTGCTGCACAGTGTTGTGGCAATTACAGGATTCTGTTATATACAGAGTAAGAAAGTATTAAAAAAAACCCCATACTCTATCTGCAAGATTTGCCCACATGTGAGTCTTTTGCCCTAAATCCTTTGCATACACCAAGCTAGAATACATGGTCATGGCTTGGGAATGTCCAAGAACCAGTTGGAAGAAACCAGTTTCTTCTCTCCTGTTTCCAGGCTTGGCCAGACTGCAGGGTGCTCCTGAGCCTCCTCCCATGGTTTCTCCTCTGGTCACCCCACCAGCCACTCCTGGCCAGGGCTGTCCGCATGTAGATAGGTCATGATGAGTGTGCAATTCTTCACATGGGGTTGAAACAGAGTTTTCATCATCCATCAAGAAAAGCATATTTTCGTACTTACGTGGACGCTTTCATTTCAGCTCGCTTGGAGAATTAATTGCCATCATTGAAAAACCACTTACATGTTACAAAAAAACCAGGGAGTGATATGACTGGTGATCTGGCTATGTAGCACACCTGAAATGGCAGGGGGGTTCTCAAAATGTTAACTTCGATGCCTTGGCCAAGTCTATGCAGAATGGCCCAGAGCAGCAGGAACCCAGCTGTCCCCGTCCCGTGGCATGACACACACTGCCTTTCCCATCCCTCGTTCTGTAGTGAGCCGTTTGCATAAATTCCTTGCAGATCAGGGAGAAAATTGATCCTCTACTTTTCAGTTCCCTTCTTTTACTGGTTGTCACAACCTTAACAGTACTTGACATCAATGGGAGTTACATTGTGGATTGGGGGCAGTGTTTGGCCCTTAAGCATAGTTTTTGCATGTTAATACATTAGCAACTGATGTCTTATTTGCTCAGTAACTGACAGAATAATGTACAGAAAGCACATAAGTATGAAAAGGGGCTAGTTAGGTAATGTTGAGCAGAACATCCTCAAGACAACACTGCAATCACTGTATTTCAAATGTCAGGTTAATTATTATCAACATTTAAATGTTAGTGTGGGCCATTTTTAATAGTGAGACTTTTTTCAGCAGGTACCATTATGGGAAGAAAATGTCACATGCAGTTCTGCCATTTCATTGTTCAAAAAAGTACATAAAACAAGGAAATTCTTTCTAGAGACAGCAAAAAGAACATCTTGTTTGTTTAAATCTGACTGCAAAATTAATCTGTCTGATGATAATATTTGGGGTATAATTTATTTTAAGGAGGCATGGAGAAGGTTTGCTAGAATAAAACTATTTCAACTGAAAATAATGCTTGTCGGAGCTAAAGACAGACCCTTTTACAGATAGGGTTTTTTTTAGATTTATACTTGTGTGAATCCCAGTTGTTCTGGATGCAGTTGAAGTCTGAGTCTGAGCTACCAGAGTGTACTCTCTGGTAATCCCTTTACATAAAACGAAACTTGAATATGATTCAGCACAAAATGGAACGCAATGCCAATAATTCAGATACTCCTCCTCTGTTCTGGTCCATCCCCCACCATGTAAACACAGCATTAAATGGCAAATACCACTGTAGTCTGGGACAGTACCTGTGTGTAATTTTGAGCATGCTTTGCTACTGCAACTGTTACACAGAATTATCATTAATTCCTGTGAAGTTTTGCATAGCAGCACTGGTCTCAACATATATTACTGCCCTTTAGTTGGCTTTTTGTTACACCTTGGAGTCAGCTGTAAAATGCGTGTCTGTTTTGAGCCAGCCATCAGAGTGTTTTCCCTCCTGTTCGTTGAGTTGCAGGGAGGACTTCTTTGGGTTCTTCTCTATGGACTTGAAGTAACTTGTTTTCTTGCCATCTCTATAACTCCATCGCATGTGCAGATTTTGAGCAAAGCTTGAAGTCTCTTGCTTGACCTAGTGGAAAGAACAGAGTCTGATGTTAGGATGCATTGTGTAGGAGGACTTTCATTTCTCGACACTGAATACAACTTTATGCATCATAACTGCAAAAACAGTAATCAGCTTGAAATACATTAAGTGCGCCTTGCACAGTGACCCACATTTAAAGAATTTTTAATAATATTTATTTAAAAAAATATACCCTTTTTGTTTTCCTGTAAAGGCAGAACAAGACTGCTGAGGTATGTTTGTGTTGATGGTGGTGACAACAGTTAACTTCCGAAAATTGGAAAGAAAAGGCTGTGATGATATTATATTAAATTTCACCTTGTGAGGCTGGGTTTTTTTTTATATTCCTGTGTCTGATTTGACACACAGAAACAGCAAACTCATGCAGTTAGTCACCAAACTTTGCAGAAGTCTGAAGAAAAGAAAAATCCCCTGGCATGAGCATTGGTGAAACACACGTAATTAGTGTGCAGAAAGATCCCCACAGCCTTGTTTTACCCATGTAAATAATTATTGCTGCTGTTTAAAATTGTTTTACCTGTATGATGAATTACGTCAAGGGACTGTGTTGTGGACACGAGCATCCTTGGCTAATGCAGCTCTGCAAAAGATGGCAGAGGGCTTCTGTAAATGAAGTTGACAGCAGTTATTTATTTAGTTTAAAAGTATTTACTACTATTTGTGAGAGAGAACCCTAAAGGTTGCAAAGTATTGTTGGCCTGTG
>NC_044281.2:45927160-45949660 GCF_004027225.2 Strigops habroptila
GCACACAGAGAGTGCACAGAGGACGCAAACAAATAGTACAGGCAGAGGAGAACTGACCACAGTTAAAAAATTGTTACATTTCTGCACCACTTGGTATTAATACATGGTGTACTTCAAACGAGGTTAAAATGACAATGACAGCTCAGATCTGTGTGACAAGATAGAAACAGAGATATACAACTTCTATCTTCCTTTTGTATTTGCAGCTTCTTCCAGGTATAGGTCTCACAGTGTCTGTTAGCTGATTATTTCTTTTAAATACGGAAAGAAGAAAAAAAAAGAACAAAAAATTTCCTTTTAGTCACCTAACTGCTTATTAGATTTGATACTGGGAAAAGCCCTTCATTTACTCCAAACAAATAGTTCTGTTTTCCACCACTCACTGTCATGTTTAAAGTAAATAAGTTCTCGGCCATCCAGCACTGCTGAACTCATTCAGTTGCCAGAACAAAGCCATTGTACAGAGGTCCACAACAGCCCTTTTCTCTCCTTCCCTTAGCAAGATCTTCCCTGTTACCACAGTGTGCTCCCTAGCTTTGTAAGCAATTCAATAACGTGCAAATGCTAAAGTGTGCATGCTTATTTCACAGAAGAAATGAAGGAAGATTATGACACTATGGGGCCTGAAGCCACAATTCAGACCACTGGAAACAATGGTACAGGTAAGGTATTGCATGATATGAGTGTTGTTTTTCTTTGATACCATGTAGAATTAGCTGTGCATGAAGAGAAGTAGTGATAAAACAATTTCTTTCTTGTTTTCAGTTGAATAATTGGGAAACACATAATTCTCCTGTTTTTTAATTTTTTCCCCCAATTTGATCACAACAGTGCAGCAACAAACTCATTTGGTGAGAGCCCTTGCTATCCTTCCTGTGCCTGCAACGTTCCAGCCCCTAACTCCTTTCAGCTGCTTCCTTGTGAGCTAATAGTTTTCAGCAGCGTGAGGAGATGTTTTCCCAGTGAGGGTGAATCTCATATAGTTTAAAGTAGCTGGACCAAGATACAGTAGTCTTTTAACGAGGGAGACTGTACAAAGAGCTTGATAATGAGGATGGGGTGCACCCTTCTTGACAACCCCAGATTCGCATAGTGCACAGAGTAAGCTACTTCAGAGACTGAAATAATCTTTTCAGCAAGACACACATAAACCTCTTACATAGACACACAGACACACACACTTTAAATGCATATTTATGAGATTATTATGTTTCTGGCTAATCTTTTTTTATTATTATTATTTTTCCACATCTCTTTCTTTCCCCTTTTCTTAGAAATCAATACATTTTTTGGAACAAGAAAGGGAACAGAGATGTTTAGCAGGCATCATGTACGAGTCATCTCTTTTTTTTCTCTGTAGCAGAGCAAAGCAGCAAAAGGTTTCTGTTACTATTTTCTAATCCAAATGAATTCAGGGGTTTACCATGTTCTTTCCAAAGGCCATAGGGCCTCACCCCATCCTTAGCACGGTTGAATGCCATACATCATTCAATGTTTCTTTTGCATTTTGTCACAATTTGGGATGTTGCAGATAGCCCCGATTTACATGGTTAAAAGTAAGAATTTTCTAGTGTAAGTATATTTCTATGCATTCCATTATGAGATTTAGTTCACAGGTAATGCCCTCTACAAATATTACTGTAAAAGTTGGTACCAAAGTCTTGCAAGGATTTTATTACTCACACTTTCCTGATGTTGGTTACACCCACATAAAACCCCAATGCTCTTATTAAGTAACACAAGAAATTTACTTTATAATTCTTGAGGGAGAAAATAATAGGAAAATAAAACTATGTCACTGCTTTTTTCACCTATTAGATTTGTTATGCATGAAAAGAGGGTGGCATTGAGGCACAGTTTATCACTACACATATAGTTAATAATGTTGCCATACAGAACTGGATACATATGTATTTTAAAAGCTTTTTCTTTTTCCAAGGGACATTAATAAAGTGACAAATAGTGCTTAGCACTTGGAGAAACAGGACTTTAAAAGATGCCTGATTCAGAAATAAGACTTGATGGTTATCTGAATTACCATTACCAGAGCATTTGAGGTCCCCTATCAGTCCGCGTGACTTTCTTTGCACATATTTTCCTTACCATAACAAGCCTCGGCTCTTTCATACTTGCAATGTGGCCTGCTCGAGGGGGAAGACTTCATGTCCTCTTAGCCCCTTCCCTTCCAGTATCTGATGGTCTCTTCTGTCTGCTCCACATCTTCCTCATCACATCTCTTTGGGGGCAGGGTGCTGTCGAGCCCCTGCACAGCCTTGCCCTATCTCTGCATGGGGTCCATGGGGTGTCCTGCCTCTTCTGAAACCAGTTTTCTGGGGAAAAAGATAAGAGTTGCCCCTATCCAGCTTGATGCACTGCAAACTCGTGGCTCAGAGTGCTCTGCATTTAAGCAGTCTGCATTTAAAATCAAAAGCTGCTCTGGATATTGCACCTGGCAATTCCTTACCCAAATGTCCTGTGCAAAAGTCCCAGCCTCCCCTTTACTCCAGCTGCTGTTTGCTGCAATGGGCAGCTTGTGTAAATAACAATTACAAGTTGCCTAGTGCTCTGCTGGTGTTTAATTCAAATCTTTTATCACTGAGTGGTTCAGAGCGATGCCTGGGTAGGTTGGGTGGAACTTGTTTCTGTAATGGCTGCAGTCTCCATAGCCTCTTAAGAGCTATGTCAGATTACTTAGTCACATTAAATCATCTGATACACTAAATGCCTTTGCCAGTCTTTTTACCTTGAGTGGAAGATGCCAGGTGACTATTAGGAGATGCAGCATCCTTTACGCAGAGCAAAAACTCCCACGCTATGCCTGTGGAGGTGGTCCAACCATTATTTGAGGAGGAAAGGGAAGAGGTCATTAGAGCCATTGAGATCCTTTCTAGCTAGTCTGGAAAATGTTAAAAATTTTCTTCTTGAGGCTCACTAATGGCTTTGTTTCTGAGTGTTCGGCTTCTATTTTTCCTTGCAGGTCTTAGGTACATTTAATACTGGTGTTTAATGAAATAGTTGAGGTGAGGCTGAGACTTGACCTGATGAAAGAAGTTGGATCAGTGACTTCATCTTCAGTGAAAATCATACCACAGTGACCTTCTGGTCTCCAGGGGAACCCCATGTAAAGCTTCCTACAGATTAACCTGGGCTCTTCCAGATGGGCCAAGGAGATCTCTTGCATTTAATACAACATGTCTCTACCTCTTGACACCAGATCTCGTGGTGCTCCATGACCTGGGCTGAGCACAGAGATAGGAGATACAGCTTCAGACTCATTCACGTACATCCAACCACAAAGTTGCATGCAACAACTGCAACGTATTTTTAACATCAAATGTTATTAGCAGAGAAAGGAAAAAAAAACCCAAAAGAAAGAGTCTCTGTTATTAAATTATTCTGCTATTGTCAGAATGGCCACTTCCTAGTTGTACTTAAAAAAGAAATCTTGTTGTCCATACATTAATCAGCTACATTTTTATAATGAGCTATGGAGGCTTTACAGTGGAAAAGCAAAAGTGACCATTAGAATGAAAATTTTAGTCTTTGGTCCTGCTACATTAATTTGTAAATTTTTCTGGGTTTTCTGAAATAGTTACTTGCCAAAATGGCATTTTGAAGAAGAGGTTCTTAAAAAGTGAATGAATAAATTTATATGGTTTATTTTATTCTACCTGTAACGGTTATTACAGCTAGGATGTTTGCAGAAAATAGACTAACAAAATCCCTGTAAACAAACAGAAAAATTTTCCCGGTTTTGATTACTAACGTCTGACAAGATCCAAGTAAAGATCTTAATATAATTTAAAGAAGGGGAAAAAAAAAAAAAAATGCTTCAGTGGGAGGAAAACAGAAGTAAAACTTGGCAAATTGGAGGACAGGCCGTTTTCAGGCTGTAATCTGTGTGTACCAATGGGGGCCTCTCACTTCCTGGCTAATGAAGGCTGTGGTTTTATTAGCTTTGTTTGCGATTAAGGGCAGCTATCACCATCTTGCAGCACGAGTTCCCACACAAAATAACTGGTCTCCCAAGCTCCTTGAGCCTCTCTCGGTTTATCTTGAAAGGTCCTAAATGCCTCCAAAGATAGCTTTCCTTAATGCATTATATTTTTATGTGACATGGCCACATCAGCTTTTGGAGCTGAAAATATTTCTGCTCTCTAGGCTCCAATAATTAATTAAAAAAAGACTTATTTGGTGAGGTCACCCACCATACATCTCGCTAAAATTCTTGCATCGCAGGAGGGGATGTGCAATGTGTGTGCAGTGTCAGCCCACAAGGAATCTGGGAACATGACTTTCCGCACGGAAAACAAATTAGGGCATGGGGGGGGAAGAAAGCCTTCCCCCCCTGAAATTGAGAGAGAAACCTAATGGTTATCAGATGGGTCTTTTTAGTAGCACTGGGTGAGCTTCCAGCCATGTCTGAATTGTCATTAACGTCGCTGGTGAGCAAACAGATACACATGTCACCTTTTGCAATTCATGTTAATCTGCAGTGTTGCAGCACTGGTTGTATTGTTTCAGTCAAGGATCTGTCGGCTTTTCCACTAAATCCCCTTGTTTTTAGGGGTTTATAATGTAGACATAAACATTTGCTTTAGCTCCCGGATTGCATGCACCGACATAGAAGCTAAATAATCCAGAGAATTAGGAAGCTGAGTCTAGTAATATTGCAGCAGTCTTCCACAGCCTGTTGGATCAGCCTCCAGGTAGATTTGAGGACCAGGAAGGAAGAACCTCATTTGCATTCAAATTTGGGACTGAAGCTCCTAATATTAACTCAGGCCTTGCTTGGTGGTTTGAATCCCTGTCCTATAAATGCAGTTGCAAGCTCCAAAACCCCCCAGCCTGCCTGAAGGAGGAAAAGGACACAGGGAGTCACCCTTGGAGCCATCCCACCTTTACCTGCTTCCGTATTTCCTCTCTGGAGAAAAGTTCTCTTTCCCTGCTTCACAGGTAGCATTTACTTGGTCATAGCCTGAATATGGCAAAAAATAACTTGTTTTCCTTGGATCTATTGCTAAGCCAAGAGAAGGAGAAGAGATGGGGTAGTGTTAAGCTGGAAAGTGAAGGATCTTGCAACAGTTGGAAGATCTAGGCATAACAAAGGAATAAAAAGTCAGGGTTCCAATGTAAAAAGCAATGCCTCAGCTTTTTTCTGATAAAAACAAAAAGTCAAGAACATAGCCTGACACTCTTCCACGTAAAAGGTGTACTTCAGTAACCACCGTTTTGTTATATTTCTCTCACAGCTACAAAATAGAGGTAAGGTACTCAGTCTTTGTCTCCGTACTCATACTTCCCTTCTCTAGAAGTTGCTTTTTTTTGGGGGAAAAATAGAGATATTGTTTCTCATGCTAATAGCAAATAACAGAAGTTACAGAAGGACCAAGAGAGGAGGGAGCTCTGTGATGTTGTAGCAATTCCTTACAAAACTGCTGTGATAGGAACGGAAGTTTCCTTCCAAAAAAGGAGTCCTGTGCCCTGTGTGATTTGGTCACTATCACTAAAATACTGCAGAAGGGTTGAGGAGCTGCTCAGCTCATACCAAAAGTAGGGCATATTTGTCTCAGCCAGAGGATTTGATTTTATTGACTAAAGGGATGAGGTTTGCATAAACGAATATCTGCTGTTATCAATGATGGTGAGATCAACATTTCAAATCAGGTGGTTTCAGGTTTGCAGTTGTGCTCCAGTCAAAGGTCACGTCTCATTTCGACTGTCAACATCCCCTTGCATTTTTGTAGGAAACTGAGGCAAAACATTTACCCATTTCCAAGCACCAAGGAGCTGGTTAGTCTCTCATTTCCAGTGGTACAAACCGGATGGTAATAACCCTGTAGGCCATAACCCCTTTGATTTCCATGAGTTTACTCCATATTGCTCTCTGCTGTCAGTGAGAGCAGAATCGTGCCATTTAATATTTTATTTTTACATTCATGAACTGTAGGATAGTTTATGGTGTTGCCTCATTTTCTTATTTCACCTAAGGAGAAATACATTAAAAATGTAATCAATCGTAAGCTGTTCTTTTCATTTACGGTCAGTTAAAAACAAGTATATTTAATTCCGTGCCACCAACTGTGTCTTCCAAGACCTGTTAATAAAAACAAAAATTAGAGAAAGAAAATTATTGGCTCCTTCCCCCCCCCCCCCAGTATAATTATATTAATATTTGTCTATAACATCCCAGATTTTTTAAGATCTTTTCTGTATGCAGTGTTCATACATGGAGGAAAAAAGCATATTTTTAGTAACAGGATGTTCTGCGGTTGAGCATATATTATGTTTCATGGACATAAATATGGACAATAAAAAATTTGGTTTACATTTAAGGAAAAGAAGGAAAACTCTTGTACAGACTGTAAAAGTGGTTTTAGGCTTGGTATCCCTGTTATGGTCTAAAACATGTGGTTCTGTTTGTAGAAATACATGAAGCAATACTTTTTGTAAAACAACCTATTCTCCCATTGTAATTTAATTTTTCAGGGAGGAAAAAAAAAATAAAAAAATGTGAGCAATTCTCTTCTTGTGCCTGCCACAGAAGAGCAGCCCAAGGCAGGACCTGTGTTGGAGAAGGAGCAGTTTGGTCTTTACTACCTGCAAGTCCCATCTCCCATGCGGTGACTGTTTGCAGGATCTGGGGACAGCTGAGCTCAGTCCTGTAGGCTGAGCTGCATTCCTGACAAAAGCCACGGGCCACCCAGGATCTACGGAAGGTTCAGGTTCCATAGATGAAGGATTACCCTGCATTACCCAAGCCTCATAAACTTCTCCTGCTGCCCCATAAAGCCCATGTTCCTGTTAATTTAACTGCCCACCCTTACTTCCATCTATGCTGGTGGAAAGCCTGCATTAATTTTGTTAGGAGCTAGAGTAAGACCAATGAGAGCGTGGATCCAGCTGCAGCCCTAGCCTCGTAGCTCCAGTACACCAACTCAGCCTGTACGTAACAATGCTAACTGACCCAAGCTCTTGAGGACGATGCACTCAAGCCCCTTTTCTTTCCCCCTTCTCTCATTTTAGTGAAGAATGCAAATTGCACGTCGGACTTTGAGGAATATTTTGCCAAAAGGAAACTGGAGGAAGGAGATGGGCATGCAGTCAGCATAGCAGAGTACCTGCAGCGCAGTGACACAGCCATTATTTACCCCGAAGCCCCTGAGGAACTGTCTCGCCTTGGCACTCCAGAGGCCAATGGGCAAGAAGAAAATGGTGAGGCTGTAATTCATTTTTAGCCAGTATCCTGACCTCGTGCAGCTGTTGCAATTATAAATGCACTACATGCCTGGGTGTTTACCTTAAAAATTGAAGAACAGCTGCAGCGGCATGGAATTTCACAAGCAAAGATTGGGGTTGTAATTTCAGTGTATTGTGATTTTTTAGTCAGCAAATTTATATTATTTGGCGGGTGAACTGAAGAGCTGAATTTAAACAGTGGAAAGGCTGCTGCTCTAGTTGGGAGTTTGGGAAGTTTTAATAGAGTTTTAATAAACAAAAGATGGGGTAGCCAGCCTATTGCTCTCCAATGCCTTGATAAATAATTGGAAAAGCTTCAGTAGGAAGAATTCGGTCAATGGCATAAGTAACATAATGAGCTGGGGCTGGAATGCAAATCGCCAATTGATCAGGAAAAGTATTTTTTAGTTTTCCAGCCAGCCAGGTCTGCGGGAGGAGTGATGCCTATAATTAATTTCCTAGCAGGGTCCAGAGCAGGTCTCGCAAGTCTGCCATGGGTGTGCACGGGTGCCGGTGCCTCCCGCCACCGGTTGGAAGTGCCGTCCCTCCCTCTTGGGCAGCAGATTGCAGCGATTCCTCTCATACCATCCTGGGCAATCAGCCCATGAGCTGCCATTGATTTGCTGACCTTTTGGCCTGCCTCTCTTCCTCCCTTCCCCCTCCCCCCATCATCCTGGGCCACAGACCTGCCACCTGGAACTCCAGATGCCTTTGCCCAACTGCTGACCTGCCCCTACTGCGATCGGGGCTACAAGCGCCTGACGTCCCTCAAGGAGCACATCAAGTACCGCCACGAGAAGAATGAGGAGAACTTCTCATGCCCTCTGTGTAACTACACGTTTGCCTACCGCACCCAGCTCGAGCGGCATATGGTGACACACAAGCCAGGGACAGATCAGGTGGGGGGCTGGTTTTAAGTGATTTCTTTCTGTAATAACCCCTTAGAGAAACGATATTGCTTTGATTGGCAATCATTATTAATTTTTCATGGCATTTTGAAGATGCAGATCTTTTAATGGTAATAGCTTTAATTGAGGTCTAAATGATTTTTTGATGGTCTCTTCTAATATGATTTAATAGTCTTATGTTCACGATCGAATGAGTGTGTTAATTTCTAATTTAGAAATTTTATTTGCACTTTAACTTGACTTTAGTTTCATTTTTATGTTCCTCAAAAAGTGAATGAAACTGTAGCATTTTAATTATACATTATTAAACATCTCAGCAATTTTAATTCCATTTTTCACCTAGTTTTACTTTGCAGTGTTGCAAATAGGAGCTTCAAGACATACTAAAAGATCCGATAATATTTTTTCATTACTTTTTGAGTAACCTTTTCAATCATGTGAAATTATGCGTATTTTGTATAATCGTTTGTTAAACATAATTACACATTTTTAGAATAACTGTTCCTTCAGTACATATAGACTCATTTGTGATTGTGCCACTAACACATGCATGCACTAGAATCGTGGCATCACTATAATTTGTGCAGCCCAGCAGTGTATCTGCAATAAATCAAAGCAGTTTCTTCCTCGATGTGATACATGTAATATTATATCAGTGCTGCACTTAAGGAAATGCTGCGTATCACAAACAGGTGTCTGAACTTCCTCAGTGCTCCTAAACAGGCTGGTGATAGACCTGTGCCACAAAACTCATTACATACCAGCAGAAAAACTACTCCTGTCCTCTCCGGAGAATTACTTCTGAAAACTGTCTTATGGAGGGCTGTAATGGAAACTCAAATTAAAACTTAAATAAATAAATGTGTGCATGGTGTCATATTATAAAGGCTTTATGCCATATTTATTTTTCTTAAAAACCTGAAAATAACAATCAGTTGTATTTCTTTTGGTAGGTTTTTCTCAGCATATGGTAAGTTCAGTTAGGCGGACACACATCTCCTAATCGTGCAATTTTTGCAATTAGCATTTTTAAGAGAACCCTATCTTTCGCTTGATCTTATATCAATATAAATGATTCTACAGAGGCTTCTCCTTTCCTTTGCGTGGCTTTTTCAGTAGACAAACACATTTTCACATGTATATTTTTCCTAAACTGATCCATCCTAAGGTTCTTTCTTTTGCTTCATATCATTAAAAACACTGGGGGAAAAAAAATACCTGCCTAGATGTTCATCCAATGTAACCGCCTGAAATTTCACATGCGAGAGCACGCTGGTACTGGTGCATTATGAATGGTAGCTTTGGTGTTGAAAAGTCTCCTCATTTGCTCATGGCATTTACAATTAGTAAATTAAAATGATTGTATCATATTAACAGTGGCACAACTAAAGTTTATAGTAGTCCTCAGAGGGCGATGGGGGGAGACAAAACAGCTGTTGCTGTTTGTTTATGCAACTCAGCAACATATGAGCGCGGGTCCCTCAATGGCGCGCAGCGGGCTGGGCTCTGCTTGATCTTTGAAGGTTGCTGCTGTTTGAACAAACCTCCCTGTGTCCCATGTAACACCATCTGTCTCGCCAGGAATGTGGGAAGAGGCAGCACACCCTCGCAGTTGTCATACCATTTCGGCGCTGCCTTTTTTTTTTTTTCCCCCTTCTTTTTCTCCCCTTTCTCCCCTCTCCCTCCTCCTGCAATAGTCTTTTGTGTTGTGGCCACCTGCAAAAGTCTGACCTCCTACCTTGAATGTCCAGAGTGTTTGGCTGCATTATTATGAACGTTATTACATTTATTTATTTTCTTTTTTTTTCTCTCCAAATTCAAAGTCTTTTTTGGGCTTTTCTTGCTTGTTGCAAAAAGGTCAGCTGCCTTTGATTGTATCTTTATGCCACTTTTAACTTTCAACTTTCCCTTACCCCTCAGAAGAGCACCGGCAGGAAAACATGGCACGAAAGGTAGCTCAAGTCTTCCCTGCTGCTCTGTGATTTTAAAATACATTTTCCAGCATCAGCTCATGCTGAAGACGCAGTCTCCTCTGATTGATAATGAACTGAATCTTACATGAAATGCCACTAACGACAGTGTTTCTGTCTTTCCTCCACAAGCAGTAAACAGAATTTTTAAACAAGCGGAGTCCCACATGTTCAGAATCTGCTAGGAATATTAAGAGCCACAAATCTTCTTATAAAACAGTTTCTCTCGTCATAAGATACCTTAAAGCAACACATTTCTGATGAGAGGCTTAACAAATAATTCTAAAGCAAATATCGAATGCTTATGTGAAAGTACTTTCTCATTTGTTTCGGTTTACTGACAACATTTTGATTTTTATTGCAACACTGATGAGACAAATAAATGTACATGCAGACCTTTTGGTCCGCTTGATAAATTCAGAGTCACATTAATTTTGGTTTTTTTTTTTTAAGCTAGAAATTCATGGTTTCTCTTGCATAAAATTCATGTTGGTGTCTTTTTTTTTTCTCCCAGCACCAAATGCTGACCCAAGGAGCAGGCAATCGCAAGTTCAAATGCACTGAGTGTGGCAAGGCCTTCAAATATAAACACCATCTGAAGGAACACCTGCGAATTCACAGTGGTGAGTAGCAGAGGTGCTGGTGTGCTCATTTGCATTTTGTTTAATTAGCTGAGTTTTAAAGACTGCTTAAAATTTACACAGTTCTGCTTCTGGCTTCTTGGAGCTACTAAGGTCTTTCATAAGTGATATCTGAGTCATCCTCATTTATCATGCTGTTAATACCACAGTCTTGCTGAAAGATTTGGAAATAGTAAAGCTTCCTACAAATAATACAGATTGTTTGTTCGGCAGTTTGAGTTCAGAAGCGTTCACTCATTTCTGTGCAGTTGGACCTGAAGAGCCCATTATATTTTCCATAACAAAAAGTCTCCCCAAGTGAAATACAGCTCATATTCTCAGATAACGATTAAGAGCAAAGCGTCTCATTGTGAATGACTTGTGCATTTGGTTCTCCTTGACACAGCATCCAGCACACGAAATGCCACTGGGCTCTGTCCAGGCACAGACTTCCACCAATGCTGATGTGGAGGTCCTAACATCAGGATTCATTTTCTCATACCATGCTTATTTCCAGTGAAAATTCCATTTTTCGGAAGAAAGGGAAAGAAAAAAAAGAAAGAAATAAAATTTGAACAGTCTGGATTTGATTTGAACCTGCTTGCCAGAGGGTACTTACCTGTAATGTGAAATGACCAGTCTGGTACCAATCTCACACCTTATTGCCAGCTGAAGATCATGGGTCCAAACTGACCTCAATTCCCCTAGAAAGAGTGCAGTGGTGTAAAGCAGTGGTCGTGTATGATCATATTCATAGAATTAGTATTTTCTTCAGTCAGTGGACACGCAGACTATCAGTTGGGTATCAAACGTGATTGCTTGCAATTATAGAAGCAATAGTGACAATTAACATTTGGTTTTAATTATCATTTTAGGTGAAAAACCATATGAGTGTCCAAACTGCAAGAAACGTTTCTCCCATTCTGGCTCCTACAGTTCGCACATCAGCAGCAAGAAGTGTATTGGTTTAATCTCTGTAAATGGCAGAATGAGAAACAATATCAAGACGGGTTCTTCTCCTAATTCTGTATCTTCCTCTCCTACTAATTCAGCCATTACACAGCTGAGAAACAAGCTGGAGAATGGCAAACCACTTAGTATGTCTGAACAAACAGGCCTACTGAAAATTAAAACAGAACCACTAGATTTCAATGAATATAAGGTTCTGATGGCCTCACATGGGTTTAGTGCAACTAGTCCTTTTATGAATGGTGGACTTGGAGCAACCAGCCCCTTAGGAGTTCATGCTTCTGCTCAAAGTCCAATGCAGCACTTAGGTGTAGGGATGGAAGCACCATTGCTTGGGTTTCCTGCGGTAGGCAGTAATTTAAGTGAGGTGCAGAAGGTCCTACAGATTGTGGACAACACGGTTTCCAGGCAGAAAATGGACTGCAAGGCTGAAGAGATCTCCAAGTTGAAGGTTTACCATATGAAGGATTCATGCTCTCAAGCTGAGGAACAAGGAGTTACCTCCCCCAGTATTCCCCCTGTGGGTCTTCCAGTAGTAAGTCATAATGGTGCCACTAAAAGTATTATTGACTATACATTAGAGAAAGTCAATGAAGCCAAAGCTTGCCTCCAAAGTTTAACCACAGACTCAAGGAGGCAGCTCAATAACATTAAAAAAGAGAAGCTGCGAACCCTAATAGACCTCGTAACTGAAGACAAGATGATAGAGAACCATAATGTATCTACTCCTTTTTCATGCCAGTTCTGTAAAGAAAGCTTTCCTGGTCCCATTCCATTGCATCAACATGAGCGTTACCTGTGTAAAATGAATGAAGAAATCAAGGCAGTCCTTCAGCCTCATGAGAACATGGTTCCCAACAAACCTGGAGTGTTTGATAAGCAAACCCTCTTGCTGTCATCAGTACTTTCTGAGAAAGGAATGACTAGCCCCATCAACCCATACAAGGACCACATGTCTGTACTTAAAGCATATTATGCTATGAATATGGAACCCAACTCTGATGAACTACTGAAAATTTCCATTGCTGTTGGCCTTCCTCAGGAATTTGTGAAGGAATGGTTTGAACAAAGAAAAGTCTACCAGTATTCAAGTTCCAGGTCACCATCACTGGAAAGGGCCAGTGCCAAAGTGGCGCTGGCTGCCACCAACAACACTCCCACGAAAGACTCTTTGTCAGCCAGATCTCCAATAAAGCCTGTGGACTCTATAACTTCACCATCTATAGCTGAACTCCATAACAGTGTTACTAATTGTGATACTCCTCTCAGGCTAACAAAACCTTCTCATTTTACCAATATTAAACCAGTTGATAAATTGGACCATTCTAGGAGCAATACTCCTTCCCCTTTAAATCTTTCTTCCACGTCTTCTAAAAACTCCCACAGTAGTTCTTACACTCCAAACAGTTTCTCTTCTGAGGAGCTTCAGGCTGAGCCTTTGGACTTGTCTTTACCAAAACAAATGAAGGAACCCAAAAGTATTATAGCCACAAAGAACAAAACAAAATCTAATAGTGTAACTTTAGAACACAACAGTGTTTCTTCATCATCTGAAAACTCAGATGAGCCACTGAACTTGACTTTTATCAAGAAGGAGTTTTCTAATTCAAATAATCTGGATAAAAGCACTAACCCAGTATTTGGTATGAACCCATTTAGTGCCAAACCTTTATACACAACACTTCCTCCACAGAGCGCATTTCCCCCAGCCACTTTTATGCCACCAGTCCAGACCAGTATTCCTGGGCTGCGACCATACCCAGGACTAGATCAGATGAGCTTCCTACCACATATGGCCTACACTTACCCAACTGGAGCAGCTACTTTTGCCGATATGCAGCAAAGGAGAAAGTACCAACGGAAACAAGGATTTCAGGTAAATTGTTGCAATCATTTTCCTTTGAAAGGCTAAAAAATAGTATTTTGTGATATGTCCTCTTACACAAGAAAAATCCCGAAGCTATATTCAACATTTGCAACAAAATTAGCAGAGTTTATTTTAGTCTGGACTTGCAAAAACTCAGTGCAGTAGGAAAACAAACTGCAATTACCTTAAGAGCACCTCTACTTGGACTCAGAAGCAGTATTAATACCTTTAAATAGGCATAACACTTATGATTTTATTCTGTTAAGCACTCAGTCACTTCTTATTAGACTTTTGTCTAAATAATAATAACAACATGCATGAAAAATCCCATCCTGCAGGAAAAAAACAAAGTGAAACTTTGTAGGGAAACCGATCTCTGCAGGGCACAACTACATTTCAGCGTGGGGAAAAGGAGCAGTGGGAAACCTCTTGGGAATCACCCCCACACTTGGATGCAAAGCTGTATCCCTGTAAGTGGAGGTCCACATGGCCTTGTAGCAGCTCTGTCCCATTGAAAGCCCTCAAAGCTTCCTTCTCCATGTTTTTGGGGGGATTGTTCACCCACCATGCATGGGAAAGGCATTCTCTCTTCTCATAAATGTCTGGAGGATGAGAAACATTGACGTGTTGTTTCCCCATATCCCGTTCCTTCAGCCCACCTACTGCCCTTCCCAGACTAGCAGTCCTCTAATCCTATCAGTCATCTGGAACAGTTTTGAAAAAAACCTGGAGATTAAACAAAATTATTTGGAGAGGTAGCAGCTAGGGACCTTAATCACAAAGGAAGTCCTTCCCTGGACATGTAATCTGCGTCGGCACTTCTTCATGCCTGGGTACAATATTTAATCCTTTTCTCAGAGTCAATACATGAGTAGTAAAGGATTTTGTCACTTGCATTCCTACCGCAAAGAGCTGCTTTACAAAAGTCACATACTTTTACATCTTTCTGCTGGTTTTGTTCAGATATAATGTACAGAGTTTAGTTAAATGAGATTAACTGATTACAGATTTTTATTTTTTTTTTTTACGTTTGCGCATGTTCTCCTATGTCCTATTATGGTCTATTAGTAATTTTACTGACTAGTAAATGTTTTATAATTTCAAATGTGAAAATCAGGTACGGTATTACATTACAGGCTGCAATCCCTCTTTGCACAATAGGAGCATAAATAGCACTGCACCTCCATAACAGCTGTTCCACTATTCCAATTTACAGTACATCTGCCCTCTTTGTAAATGTATTTAAGCCTATTTAATCTTCTCTAATATTAATTAGTGCAAACCTAGTCTAAGAAAACCGAACAGTGTGATAGCAAATGGAAATGTATGTTATCATGCAAGTTTGCACTCTCTGGATCAAGACAAAATAAATATCAAGAAATTTAATAATTTACTGATCCACATTCATTATTGCTTAATGCTGAAGGCTGTTTTAACATAGATAGAACATTGATAAAAAGTGTTATTAATATTCCCTATTTCAAATTACAAAATTAAATACAAAAATATAGCTTGAGGCTTTTAGTCGGGAGACATACATTTAAATGGATTGCATAATAATAACATTTGTACCTAAATATAAAATACAATTAAAACCTTTCTACAGATACAGAATATAACCAAGTTTCTGTGTTTTGAAAGGAATGATTTCTTAGCTGTTGCTCACACTTACACCTGTAAAATATTACAATACCATTTGCTGTCCACAGAGACCCTCTCCTTTGCTTTTTCTGCTCCTTGAAAATATTTAGTGCTGAGATTATAAATACTGTCCACTTGTGTAAATCATATTACTGCAGAGTGCTCAAAGACAGAAAGTTGGTCTAGTCATAGAAGGCTTCTCATTATTTCCACATTTCCCATCAGATGTAGTTTCATTTCCAACGAGTTCCTAAGCTGAGACGGACCACCATCTTAAGTAGACATGATTTTGACTTCTCTCGGGTGGTTGGTTCCTCCATGGGAAGGCATGGTGGTAGAAATGGGTGTCACTGATGGGTGGTTTCCTCACAGGGAGAATTGCTTGATGGAACCCCAGACTACATGTCCGGCCTTGATGACATGACGGACTCCGACTCCTGTCTGTCCCGAAAGAAGATCAAGAAGACAGAAAGTGGCATGTATGCATGTGACTTATGTGACAAGACATTCCAGAAGAGCAGTTCTCTGCTGCGACACAAATATGAGCACACAGGTAGGATGGCCGCACGTGCTAAGGGGAGGGTTGAGGTCCATGCTGTGCTCTTCACAGTCTTTCACAAGTACGCTTGTGCAATGAATGGTTTGACAAGTGCTGAGGCTCTCAACAGGGCAGAAAATATCTTTTGCTCAGTTCAACATATTTTTGAATTCTTTTTAATGATTATTGCTTGGTGAAGAACTGTTGGATGTGATGGGGTGAATCCTGGCAGGTGCTATGCGATGTGTCATGCTGAGCATTGGTAGCAATGGTGGTACTCAGCATCTTGCAGGATTACCCCTCTTCAAATAAGGCAGGCCTTAGCACTTAGAAAGAACTGCAACTTGGTCAACACAAAATCTGGCACAGGAAGGAAGGGTGACAGTATATTTTTCGTTTCTTAAACATTATCTGACCCTGCATCATTTAATCCTATAGAAGAACTTCCACTGACATTAGCAGCGTGAGCAGGTTCTGGCTGAGTTGTCTGAAAGTAAACTGCTCACAGGGGTTGCTCTTGCTGTGATCTTGCATGCCAGCAGCACAGGCAGGTTACATTTCACTTTTTTGCTTCTCGGTTAATGCCCAGGGAAGGCTTCTTTCTTTCCCGAGCAGGGACTGATTTTTGTCTAGTTCAAGGAAGCTTGCCAAAGCTCACCACGGATCGTCAGCTTAAAAAATATTTTGGTTTGAAAAAGACCCTCCATCACACCTATGTTGGCCATGGTTCCCCTTGCAGGCAGTGCTCCCTTTCCCACTCTCAGTCAGAACAGGCATGAGCCCAGAGGTGGAGATCTCTCCAAGGGGGATGCATCAGCTCAGCATGTTTCAGTTAGGGGAAAACGGGACCGGAGCTCCCCATATAATAGAGATATCAAGTTATGTTAGACAAAGGGAATGTGAATTATCATGTGAATTATTGTGCAGCAGGACATAAACCAAACACCAACTTCCTAGAGTTAGAAAAAGCTTACTCAGGAGGAAATTTTCCTTAACTTTGAAAGCTGAGTCCCAATTCAGGAAATGAAGCAAGTCACATCATCCTTCAATCTCACCATGTGATAGTAAAAAATGTATACCTCTCTATTAATACATCTTCCAGGCTGCACATAACCATTTGGCATTTCATATATGAAAAATTTACAATTCAGAAGTGGCCTGTGCCTTTAAAAAAAATTTCATTTACTTTGTTATTTTTCCTTCTTACACTTTTCTTCCAAATTTTAAGATAATCCCACACAGGAAAATAAAAAAGGAAGTTAAAATACATATGGGATTAGGAAAGAAAATTAAAAGCAACATTTTGGACTAGATCAGCTAGTTCATTGATGGAATGTGCTTCCCACTACATTATTCAGATCAGATTGTTTATTCAGTAGAAGAAGCTTTGAAGGCTTTACGTCCCTGCACCTTTCCTCTCCTGAATGATTTTATTACAGCCATCTGCAAACATTATGGCTTACTACACTAGTACCGTAAAGCTCTTATGTTAGAACTGGCCTTCATATATATTGGGATCTGGACATATGGTTGAATCCCATAAAGTTGGTAGTCCATAAGGTCGACAGACATATGGTTTAAAGGCTGAAAATTTGACAAGCTGAAATGTGTGCAATCACCTTGATTTGCAAAATAAACTTCATTTGTAAAAGCAAAAATATGTTCTGATCTTTAAGTAGCACGGGAACCTACTGCCTAGAAAAATACCACACAGCTGCAACGTAGGGACTTTTCTTCTTCTTTGCTCTGTCCCTTTCAGTTTCTCAACTTTACATCCGTCAATTTTATGGGACTCAGCCTTATGATCCAGAACGTGTATACAGTGTTATATTTAACACGCTAGAACTACAGCACATCATCAAGCTTGAGTGTGGCATTTAGAGACAGGAACGATGGTCTTGTGGCAAAGGCACAGGCACTGAGACTGAGAGAACTGCACTCTTTTCTGCCTTGCCACAGACTTCCTTTGCAAATCTCAGCAAATTGCTTCACCTTCTTTCACATTTGCCCATCTTTGAAATAGAGGGAAATGACACCAGCCCACCTCTCTGTGCTGTTGTAAATCTTAATTCATGTAGGCTGAAATCCTGCAATGGAACTTGCTGTATAAATTTGAAGTATTATTAATGACATGCTTGCTTTTATAGAGCCTCCATGCATCACGCTAATGTTAGATAGAGGTGGTTGGAGCTGTGAAGACCTTGGCTGGGCCAGCTCCATCATGGATCCACAGCCTTCAGGAGGCAAAATGCACTGGGAATTTGGCTAATGGCGTAGCGTGCATCTTAAGTGAATTTCAAATTAATTTGATAGTTTTGAAAAAAGCTTGCAACTGCATTTATAATATAGATATGAAACTGCAGTCTGTTCAGTGGAAGGAATCAAATTGGAAGTATCAGCATCTTCTGCATTTGGGATCATCGTAAAAGTAGGCGCAGATTTTTCAGTCAACTTTTTGAAACCTAAAAAAGAGAAAAAGCTTGTTTTCCGAGTGTGTTGCTGTTTTCTGACCAGCTGATCACGATCTGTTGTTACTTCATTAAAAACATATTTTTAGGAGGAACACTTCTTGTCTTTCCTGGAAAAGCACAAATAGTGGATGTTGTTTATACTGATGTCCTTTTTCGTAAGTAAAAAAAAACCAAAAAAACCCAACTATGTGCTTTTTGGGTTTTTTCTGATATTTGAACAATCAGATTTTTGTTTGTCACCACTTTACATGGTTCACATACCTATTGCAAACAATGCTAGAATGAGGGTTAAGAGATTCAGACAGAAGCCACGTTCCTGCTTTGTAGCCCCTAAATATTTACCCCAGAGAAATGATTTGGAGCAAGAAATAACATTGACAGATAAAACTACATGAGCTGCCCTAATCATGTGTTACACCAAATACTGTAAAGGAGAAAACGGGAATGTCACTGAAGTATTGCAGTGGAGCTAAGTTTCCCTTCCAGGGCAAGAAGAATGGGATTTGGCCAGTTCTTTGCGTCAACCCAAGAACTTCTAGTAGGACCATGTGGATGCAGATCCAGGAGCTCTGCCATTACCTCTGTACTCCATGGCTGCCACAGCTTGAGTGCACTAGGAAAAGGGGCCCAGATTTCACAATCTATAATTTTCAATTTATGCAGTAGTAGCAGTATTCTGCAATAGCTTCTAGCTTCATGTGGAGAAGGAAAATTTATTGTGTTACTGCAATGAGTGAAATGCATTGGTTCTGGCATCTGAATCTGAAATTTAGTGTAAAGGCCTCTGCTTGTTGCAGGACCAAATTCTGCCAAGTTAATTTTGGGATGACATTCAATTTTAAGAGAAGTTATATTGTCCCTCTGAGAATTTGAGCTTCACAAGATCCTATTTCTTTAAAACCAGGGAATGCAGCACTGTAATTACGGTGTAGAGCACAGCAGGTAGCACAGGAATTCAGTGCTCACATTATTTTCCTGTGAAGTCTTATGAACTCATCCTAACTTTGGTCAGGCTGAAATTAGTTGAGTGGATATTGCATGTGTCGTTGAGTGGATATTGCATGTGTCTAATCTCAGATTTATCCATGCTGCTTAGCACAAGGTTCAAGAAACTTTCCATACTAAAGATGAAGATGTTTCCCTTCGTGGTAAAGCATTGGTGCCATTTGATGAGCAAAAAAAATCTTTGCATTGCAGATAAGGAGGGAAAACAATAGTAGGTAAGTGAGCAAGAAAGCAAACAGAATGGAGCATCTGGAAATAACAGAAATATCCTGGCTCCTGGGTAGCAATCCAGCGCCCTTGGGCCGCCAGCGTTGTGTTGGGCTGATTCAGGAGTAAGGTGAAGGTTAGCATTTGTTCTGCTGTTGTCAACACCCATGTCTGCTACACACCAGCTTCATCGTAGCTTTGCAAGGAAACTTGCAGTGTGCTTGCTCTGCAACAAAACCTGGAAACAGTTTTTCAGAATCCTACCTAGAAATTTTAAATCCTTTCATTGTTGTTCTATATTACATCATATTCTATTTTATTACTTGTGTGGGCTGTTGAGGGCCTCATAGCTGAGCTAGTGCTTTCATCCTTTCCTTTTCCACTGTATATTTTATTAAGACCTCTTTTATATTTTTGTAGCTTTCATGCTGATGCAAGCACTAGTTTTATTTCCAGATTGATTCTGTAAACTAAATATTGTTCTTGAGCCTGGTAGCAAATCAGCTCTCTCTGGCTAGTATTTTGAATTCCCAGCTCAGGAGTTTTCTTTATTTAGAGCTTGATTCATAAAAAATTTACATGCTATTTAAAGGTTATTTTTTCTTGCTTTACTCTGATGCAAGTTTAGAATTCCCCCTTTTACACTCAAATAAAGAAGAAAAAAGGATATATTCTATGCTTGTGAAATCTGTTCTGTAGACAAGGTCTTCTATTGAAAACAGAACAGGTGCAGCTTGGGCAATTATATATAAATTGCATTTATCTGGCACCTTTGACCGCTTCGCTGTGCTCTGGCCGCTAATCCATTTCCATTGGGACTACAACTAACATCCAAACCCCCATGCAGCTTCAAAAGAACTGCCTTCAAAAAATAAAAACAAACTGTCACAGAAATGTTTCCTTCTTTCCTCCAAAGAGTGGGATTTCTGTTTGGCCCCCTCTCACAGAAAAAATACCTACTTGCCTTAGGCAAAGGATGGATGATATTTAGGCTGGGACCAGCGACAGCTTATGATCTGATGTCTTATGACTTTTAAACCACTGCAAATGTGAAATGCATAGCTTTTTCAATCACAGGCTTTTAGCCCAGGAAGATTGAGAGATACTTACTGCTAGAGGTTTTTTTCGTTGTTGTTTTGTTTTGACAGAAACGCAATTTTAGAGACTTTGCAAAGAGATTAGTCACAATTTCCCCTCTGTAAATTGAGTGCAGGCCCCTGTGGGAACCTCTTTTTGCAGATGATGGAATAAATAAGAGCCCAAACGTTTCCTTTAGATATTTGAGAGAGATTTATCATTCAGTTTTGCTGCAAAATGTGGCATCTACCTCACGCATGTACCTTATAACACAGAGTGTTCTGTGAGCTCTCCTGTGAGGTGCCATGGGTATCTCTCTCCCAGTTCAATCCCACATGGATGACACAGGTAATCTGAGATGAGACTGGGTAAAATGTGGGGTGGGATGTTCAAATCTGCTTCCTTTCAACCCATCCAGCCCACTGATATGATATTGCACAACAATGCTCTTACTGCATTAGCTAAATAGCTGATAAAGCAGCCAGAACTACTTACAATTGTAGGTTCTTCCCAACCACCTACAGGTGTAGGTCTCCCCATCCACCTACAATTCTAGGTTCTCCCTATCCACCTACAGCTGTTGACTTATCCTCACCAACCTACAAGTGTAGATTTATCCCCATCCCCAGTGTAAAATACCTTGCTTCAGCTTTATTTTATGGCCTACTAATGCATTTTAGGGATTAGGTACTCCTTTTAATGGCTGAAATACTGGGTTTTGCACACGGGGGAAAAAAATAATTCTTCCACAAATGTTCAGAAACCCAATACATTTAAAAACATATTTCAATTAGTGTTGTAACAGCTGCATGCTGTGCACTGCTAAGGTATGTTGTATGGTGTCTGAACAAAGAACTTTGCTCAAGCTGTCATGTTCCCTCAGATCAAAACTGAGTCCTTGATATGGATGTGGTAGACTAAATAGCTCTACTATAGCCTTTTTAGTACTAATATAAATTAATATGAAAATACAAAGTATTTTAATCTTCTCATTTCTAAATTAATGTATAAAATATAGGTGATTCCCTGCCAGGCTATCACTTTGCTGGCTGAAGGGAGGCCCCAGGTGATAGGAGCAGGAGATGCAGCATTGAATGAACGCCATGTGCAAGGGATGAGCAAAGCAGACAAAGACTGAGGGACAGGCACAAAGCCCAGCCTTGGGAAAGGGCAGGTGGAGACAGGTGTGGATGAGAAGCAGTGGAGGTGGCTGGCTTCTGTTTGAAGAGAGAAAAAGTGCAGGGTAACTGGATGGAGCACAGCTGTGGGGTGAGAAGGGTGAAGTGGGCCTTAAAAAAATCAGCAAATAACAGAGAAGGAGCATTGCTGTGGAGAAGTGGAACAAGATGAGGGTTGGACTTATAGATGTTGGGGAAAAGTAAGTCAGAGGGAGGGACTGAGACAGTGTGGGCAGTTCAGTGAGGAGGAGGACACAAAAAAAAATCCTGAGGAAAAGCAGAAGGACCATGAGGGAAAAAATAAAGGAACAAAATTAGCAACTATGGAGATACTAGCAAAGGGACGGTAGTGTGTTGCTCTGAGTGAGCTCAGCAGGACAGCTGGGACAAGGCAGGGATGCAGGCAGGCCTAGCTGGTGCATCCAGCTGGGTGGTTGGTGGCATTGGGAAAGCTCCCACCTCACTCGTGAAGGTTTTCTTCTGGTAGCGCTGGGGTTTAAGGAGTGCTTAGGTCAGGAGTGCTTTGGGATGTTATGCTAATTTGAGTAAGTGACTAAATCATGCTAAAATCTCCTGAGCTATGACTGGGGGATTTCCCCACTGTGGCAAACTTGTGCTCCGAATCCAGGTAGCTGCCTCCCAGCTCTGGATTCGGTGCACCCCCAGGTCAAGGCAGAAATACATAATTAGGAAACAGATCATAAAACCAATACTGATATATTCCAACATACCAAGCTTGAATTTTCAGTTTTACTCTAAGGGGAAATAAAGAAAAAAAAACAACAAAAAAAAAACCAAAAACAAACCTGT